>NC_057755.1:482903-533584 GCF_004010195.1 Chiloscyllium plagiosum | reverse complement strand
TCCATTTAACCTTCTCTTGATTATTCTCCATTGAATCCACTCTATTTAAGCCAATATTTAAGAAGACAATCTTCAACCCTGTCTCTGTATTCATCTTCCTCCCGATTGCTCTCTCAGTAGCTTTCTGATTATTACACTCCATTTAATTCACTCAACTTTGTAGTTTAAATTCTCCTTTTTCCTGCATTTAAGATTTTACCGATTATCCTGTACTCAACTTCTTCTCGTTAATATCTGCATAGTTATATCTCTATTATACTGTATTAACTCCTCTTCCTTTCCTATTAGTGTAATATTCATCAACACCCCTATATTGAACACTCTTCCTATTACTCTGTGTTGGATCCTCTCATCTTCCACAAAGGCTGGGAACCCGTCATCAAGTCACTGCTTTTACACTTACACAGTACACGATCCTGACCCAGATAGCACAACATTTGATTCCTTCAGTTCGTAGAACCCATAAGACTCCTGTTTATATTTCTCTCAGTCAGGACCCTCTGATGGGACCAGCTTAAGAGCCCTACTCAGGGAGCTTATTTAATAAGATTCATCTGGCTGACCTCATTACAATTCCTACAGCTTGCCCTGCATTAATTCTCTTCCTGTTTCCTTGAAATCTGCACTCTTTCTCTTACTCTCTATAGACGTCTACCACTATTACTTCCTACTAAATCTTCTCCATGTTCTGCCTTTAATATTCCTCTCGTTCCTTGTATTCGGCTCTCTCCCTATTACCCTCTCCTATTGCCTGTTTAATCCTCGCCACTATTCTCAACTGAATTCTCCCCAATTACAATCTTTGATCCTCACCCTGTCTGCATTCAATGCTCTGTATTTCACCAGTACTGTTCAATTATTGTTCCCTCTTCCAGGAGATGCGTTTACACATGACAATAACCAGAAAACAGCTTTCACTGCCATATCGTTCCCCACATCGGCTAACACGTGACTGCTGCTGGTCTCTGCTGCCACCTCTCTGGCCAGTGCTCGGTCTGCCATTCCAATGTGTTGATGGTGCCCCATATAGATCCATATTTAAGATGGGTTGGACACGATTACAACTTTGCAATTAACTAGCAGTGTTGATATGCAAATAGAAACAGCTCCAATGCACAAGAGTATTTACACATAAATACGAACAGTTCGAATGGACAACAGTATTTAGACATTAATTGGAACAACTCTAGTTCAAAACAATATTTATGTAGAAGCACAAGCACTTCCAATGCACAAGAATATTTGCCTCTAAACGCAATCTGTTCTAATACCCAATAATATTTGCACAGACACAAAGACCTCCAACATACGTCAGTACATTTTATACATAAAAATCATGTAATATGGAGAACGTGAATGACCTGGAGAAAGGAAACAGATGTACCATTGCAAGATTTGCAGATGACACAAAAATATTGGGAAAGCAAGTTGGCACATTGCATGTCTTTTCTTAGGCACACGGATGGCGCAAATTCTTGCAGGTTGGTGACAAATGTCTCTCGCTCTGAGTTCATGTGAAGATGTCGGTGTGGTTCTGTGTCTGTGTGCAGATGTGTTTCCATATCCTGCATGACTGGTTTTGTGTGAAGGTTTGTCGAGGTGCTGCTATCTTACAGTAGAACTGCAATTCTGTGTATGTGTGCATGTGCATTTGTGTGTTTGTGTGTTTTCGTGTGCGCATGTGTTTTTCTGTATGTTTGTGTGTGTGTGGATGTATTACTATGTCAGTGTGTAGGTGTCTTCTTAAAGTAGGTGGGGACGTCGGCTTGTTGGAGAGAGAGTTTGAAGATGTCAGGAAGATGCCAGTTGGATCATACATGAATTGAATGCATGGGCGGGGACTCTGTTCAATTCCGTCGCATTCCTTCTTGACTCCCAGGATCATTGATCTGATGTCTGTAGCGGTGAACGAGGAATCAATTCCACTCATACCTGTGGGGACGGTTGACACTGCGCCACTGGCATTCTGCTCAAACCAAACAGAAAAAGCATTGAGCACCTCAGGGAGGGGTGTGTCTTTGTCCGCTATCTGACTCTACTTCATTTTACATAACATAATGGTCTTTAGACAATCAGCGTGTTCCTGGGTGTGGTGAATGTCGACCCATCCTGTTCTCCCCCTCCCCACCTACCGCTGGGTGTTATACTCAGATCCATGAGGTTGTGATGATGGAACCCGTACATATGCAATTCCTGCACATTCACCACTGTGGCTGCTTCTGGAGCTCTCTCAATTGTTTTGCTGATTCATTAAGTGAAAACTTTACCGCACCAGCTTTTGCACCACATTCCTGAATTTCGATCTGAACTTTGACAGAGTCACTGCATAAAACAGTGTGTTTGTGATGCAGCTGAAATCCTTCAGCATTTCTCTGATGGATGTAATACAGATCTGTTCCTCCCTCTGCGTCTGCCCAGAGAGCAATGGAAGATCCTACTATCATATTGAGGCAGGGAAGTAATAGATGGAAAAGGGACTTTTTTATGTTGAAAGGTAAGAGTTTTGTAAGAGATTTGAGGAAAAACATTCAGTCAGAGAATGTTGTGGTTTCTGGTAATTCAGTACATGTGAGCGTAGTTGAGGCAGGAAACATCACAACCTTTCAAAACTACCTGGGACGAGTTTGGATTTCATTTCGTTATGATGGCACAGGCCTCATGGACTGACATACTTCTTCTGTCCATTTGGGTTACACAATTCTAAAAATTACTTCTGGAAAGTAGGTTGTGAAGTGAAACGTTTTCATGAATTAAATCAAAGTCTGTGAATACTGAAAATATGAAACAGAAACAGAAATAGCTAGCGAAACTCAACAGGTATGGGAGCATCTGTGGAGAGAGAAGCAGAGTTAATGCAATCATTCTTCATCAGAAAATCTTCGTCTGCATATTTGTCAACGAACTCAAAACATCAACTTGGTTTTCTCTTCGCAAAAGGCCCTATCATTGCAAACAAAGGAAGGGGAGTGATTTCCAAAAGGGAATTGGAATTCGTAGTGTTCATATTCATCTACTACGAAACATATGTTTGACGGCTCTTAGCAGGTTGGGCTTGTAAACAGACCTTTTGGTCCAAATCATTCATGACAATCAGGCTTTCTATCATAATCTACTCGCATTAGCCCCAATATTCCTCGAAACGTTTCACCTTCATTTACCCAATACAGTTGCTTTTAAAATGTTTTAATGTTCCAGGCTCTACTATTCATTTTCTCTGGCAGTTCATTTCATACATATACCAGCCTTTGTGTGAAGGACGTTATACCTTTGAAATCATTCCACTCTCATCCTAAACCTCTATCTCTGGACTCCCACACAACAGGGATAAGACCTTGTCTACATACCTAATCCACGACTCTCATGGTTTTCTTAACCACGATAAGGTCACCCCTGACCTCTAACTGCCCATTAAAAACAGAAGTTTCAGCCTTTACCGATTGCTGAAATCCTCCAGACCTGGTAATATTCTTGGAAATCCTTTCTGAGTCCTTTCATGTTTCATACTATCTTTCCTTTCGGAATGAACCAGAATTGTACACACTTCTTCCAAAACTGGCAGAACCAACGTTGTGTATAGCTACAACATAACCTCACAACTCCAATAATCAGTTATTTGACCAATAAAAAAAATATATCAAACACGTTCTTTACTGTCCAATCGACCAAAGACTCCACTTCCAGAAATCTATGAATCTGCATTCCAAGGCCTGTTTATTCAGTAATACTCCACAGAATTTTACTATTCATCTAATATAAATTCCGTCTGCTACTCTTTGGCCCATTGGTCCATCTGATCAAGATCCGTTGTACTCTGTGGTTACCTTCTTCACTGTATCCTACACTTCCATTGACATTTGCAATTTTGATATGCACACTGAACAACTACCTCTCCATGCCAACCTTAACACTGTGGTAGTCCCAGTCTATGTTTGGAAATTTGAAATCCTCTACAGTTATCACACTATTATACGGTCAAATAACAGAGATTCCATTTCAAATTTGTTTCTCAATTTCCTACTGACGAGTGGAGAGTGTCTTGTACAATCACAATAAGGGAATCAATCCTTTCTTAATTCTCAGTTCCACGCAAACAACATCTCTGAATGTATTCCCAGGAATATCCTCCCTAAGTCCAGCTCTAATGTTATCTATTACCAACAAGCAAATCCCCTTCTTCTCTTGTGCCTCTTTCTATCCATCCTACAGCATTTCAAACCTGGAACTTTTAGCTGCTAGTCCTGTCCATCCCTGAACGCATCTGTGTAATTGCCATGTTTTACCAGTCCCATATTCATTGCCACATTCTCAGTTCTTCTGCCTCAACTGTTCGGCATCTTATATATGAATAATTGCTATTTAATTTGTCAGTCCGCCCTCGTTCACTGCTTTGTTCTTGCTTGCCCTGGCTATTGAATTGGCTAACTTTCCCAAATGTACCAATCGCAGACGGATCTCTTCCCTCACTATGTCCCTGGCCACACCCTTCCCCCATAGCCTCGCACCCTGCCTGCCATGACTATTGGAATTTTCCCAACATTACCTGTCATACCGACACCAGGTCCAAGCTCCCAGCCCTGCCGAGTTTTCACCATACCCCCAGACCTCCTTCTCACTGAGAACGAACAATCAGTCCTCAGCAAAGGTCTTCATCTTGTTTCCCTCTGTCCACCGAACAACGATTTTAATATGCATTGTGATGTCGAGCACTTCTTCCGAGCTTACCTTTGCGGCCAGGGCTCCTGCACACCTTCCAATGACCCCTTCATTTACCTCCAACACACTCCATCCACCTGGACACCCCACTCTGGCCTATTACCAGCCCTCGATTTCTTCATTTCCACCGCCGCCGAGATATTAACCGCCTCAAACTGTCTACTCCTCTTCCCCACGCCAACCTCTCACCAGCACAATGTGCAGCCCTCCACTCCCTCTACTCCAAACCCAACGTCACCATCAAACCAGCGGATAAAGGGGTTGCAGTGGTAGTTTTGCACACTGACCCCTAAACCGCTGAAGCCAGAATGCCAACTCGAAGACACCTCCGCCTAGCCCCCCCTGTCTATGACCCCAGCACCCCATCACCAAACCATCATTCTCAGACCATAGAAAACCTCACAGGCACAACTTCCAACCTCGTAGTCCAGGAACCACGCAACGTCCGATACTATCTCCTTCCAAAGATCCACAAGCCTGACCACCCCAGCTGACACATTGTGTCAGCATGCTCTTGCCCCACTGAACTAATCTCCACCTATCTCGATACTATCCTATCCTACATAGTCCAGGAAATCCCCACATACGTTCGAGACACCACCTACGCCCTCCACCTCCTCCAAGACTTCCGTTTCCCCAGACACCAATGCCTCATCTTCACCATGGACATCCAAGCCCTCTACATCTCTATCCACCATGACCAGGTCCTCCGAGCTCTCCGTTTCTTCCTCTCACGTCGTCCCCAACAGTACCCTTCCACTGACACTCTCATTCGTTTGACTGAACTGGTCCTCGCCAATAACAATTTCTCGTTCAAATCCTCTCGCTTTCTCCAAACCAAAGCGTTAACCAAGGGTACCCGTATTGGCCCCAGCTATGCCTGTCTCTTTGTCGGCTCTGTGGAACAGTCCATCTTCCGATGTTACACCTGCACCATTCCCCACCTCTTCCTCCATTACATTGATGACTACATTGACGTAACGTCATGCTCCCGTGAGGAGTTTGAGCAGTTCATCAACTTCACCAACACATTCCAACCCGACCTTAAATTCACCTGGTCCATCTCTGACACCACCCTCCCATTCCTACACTTCTACATCTCTATTAATGACGACTGGCTTGACACTGACATTGTTTACAAACCCACTGACTCCCACAGCTTTCCGGATTACACCCTTTTCCACCTACCTCCAGCAAAAATGCCATCCCGTATTCCCAATACGGCCTCCGCCGTATCTGGTCCCAGGAGGACCAGTTCCACCACAGAACACACCAGATGTCCCCCTATTTTAGAGACTGCAATTTCCCTTCCCACCTGTTTGAAGATGCCCCCTAAAACATCTAATCCACTTTCCGCATCTCCACCATCGAACCCCAACAGTAACAAGGACAGAAACCCCAGTCCACGCTTCCCACCCTACCAAACTTCGCATAAACTGCATCATTCGCTGACATTTCTGCCATCTCCAAATGGATCCCACCACCAGAGAAAAATTTCCCTCCCCACCCCCTATCCACTTTCCGCAAAGAAAGTGCGGGGTACCCTCCCCTGCCACGGCAGGAATTGCAAAACCTGCACCCACACCTCATCCCTCAAGGGAGCCTTCTACATGCATCAAATTTTCACCTGCATATCCACCAATGTCATTTATTGTGTCCATTGCTCCAGATGCAGTCTCCTCTACATTGAGGATACTAGACTACCTCCTTGCAGAACGCTTTATGGAACATCTCCGGGACACCCGCACCATTCAAGCCCACCGCCCCATGGCCCAACATTTCAACTTCCCTTCCCACTCTGCCGAGGGCATACATGTCCTGTGCCTCCTCCACCGCCGCTCCCAAACCACCCGACGCCTGGAGGAAGAACTCCTCACCTCCGCCTCGAAACACTTCAACTCCAGGGCATCAATCTGGACTTCATCAGTTTCATCATTTCCCCTCCCTCTCTTTACCCCAGTTCCAACCTTCCAGCTCAGCACTGTCTTCATGACCTGCTGTACCTGCCAATCTCCCCTCTGACCTATCACCTCCACCTTCCCCCATTCACCTATTGCACTCTTAGTTGCATTCTCCCCAACCCCACCCCACCTCCAATTACCTATCCACCCTCGAAGCTCCCAGCCTCCATTACTGATGAAGGGCTTTTGCCCAAAACGTCGAGTTTCCTGCTCCTCGGATGATGACTGACCTGCTGTGCATTACCAGGACTACTCTAATCTAAACCCATGATCTCCTTCCTCACTATTACCCTGGCCGCAACCTGCACAACATCCCCGCACCCCCACTCCATCCTTACTGGTTAAAATATCCCTGGGCAGCTGTCGCAAATCCCCTTGCCAGTAAATTATTTCTCTTCCAATTCACGTGCAATCTGTCCGCCTCTTACTCTGCATGCTCTCCAAGATATCCTTCACCCTGGCAGCAGTGAGGCAACAGGCGCTTGGCAGCAGAAACGTCTGTCTGTGTCTCTAATCAGCGAGTCCCCTATCACAATTGAGCGTTGGACACCTGATGTAATCTTCATTACATTCGAACCAGTCTTGAAACGAGAAACTTGGCCGTTCGAGCTATGTGCCCCGAAGAATTCATGGCACCCCACATTTTCCAAAATGTCATACATGTTTATGATAGAGATAGCCACAGGAGACTCTTGTAATACCTGTCTCGGTCTCCTCCATTTCGTTGTGGTAACACATCTACTGAATATATCTGTGTTGTTTCTCCCATCCATCAGATCCCCTTAGTTCCTGGAAATTCCTCATTGGCTCTTAATGCTGCTCCAACTGATCCATGTAATCTGATCGGATTCACAATCAAACACACTTCCTGAAGGCATAATCATCAGTAACATGAAAGTATCGCTAATATTCCAAATCCGAACGCAAGTGAATATCACTCTGCTAAATGCCATATATATTAATCAAGAGAAAGATTTCAATAAACAATCTCACTCTTCTCAATGTTGTCGATTTACTTAAAATGTCATCAAGATTACGTTTAAAAACCAAACATTTATCTGGTCCTGTGCTGTGCATCCTCACACAGGTTTGATTTTCACTGTTTGCTAATTTTTAATGAATGTGCAACGATGACCAGAAATACATGAACTCAAACAGCAAAGGCAGCAGCTGTTCAATGCTTTCTCTCTGTCCATCTGTTTCACAGACAATGTGGTCCCTACCTTTGTCTTTGTTCCGCCTATTTTTGAAATTGTGTTGTGTTGATCTTTCCTGTTCCCAAATTTCCAAAACAATGCAACAGCTCATAAAACAATAATTACTCTTGAAACGAGAAACTTGTCATAACAACAATAATTTGGTGGGCGGCACGGTGGCACAGTGGTTAGCACTGCTGCCTCACAGCGCCAGAGACCCGGGTTCAATTCCCGCCTCAGGCGACTGACTGTGTGGAGTTTGCACATTCTCCCCGTGTCTGCGTGGGTTTCCTCCGGGTGCTCCGGTTTCCTCCCACAGTCCAAAGATGTGCAGGGTCAGGTGAATTGGCCATACTAAATTGCCCATAGTGTTAGGTAAGGGGTAAATGTAGGGGTATGGGTGGGTTTCGCTTCGGCGGGTCGGTGTGGACTTGTTGGGCCGAAGGGCCTGTTTCCACACTGTAATCTAATCTAATCTAATCTTCCAGGAGTGGGTGGAAGTCAGCTCCGAAGCCTAACATGTCTCAAAAAAAGGAGCAGCTCTTACAGCCAAAATCTTTTCACGCCCTCCAATTAGGATTGCCTGAAATTGTCTGGTCAGTATTTTACAGAAACATGAGTTGTTGTATTTGAGAAGATGCTATTATTTGATACAGAATATTAACACAGCTGAGAAAGTTTTGATGCATCATTCAGGGCATAAATCACGATCGAAGCCCTCTCTATGATGATAAATTTGGGACCTGTTAACTCACTGAATTTTTCATTGTTTCTTTCAGAAAGTGATCAATTCCTTGCCATAATTAACAAATGGTTTAATTTTGTTTCCACATTTAGGCAGCAAATAATGCAAAATGCAAATATGGAGGTGTGACTTTTTAATTGCATTCTCTGCAGAATCTGACTCAAATAGTTTTGGAACGTACTTGTTGATATTTTATGAATTAATTACACAATTCAAAACAATACAGAGAGTTCACAACTTCAATTACTGAATGTGGCAGATCCAATCTATTGTGTAATAATACATAATATGATTGGTGGAGTGGCAGAAAGCATAAGGGACTGTCAGAGGATACAGGAGGGTATACATAGACTAGAGAGTTGGGCGGAAAAGTGGCAGATGACTTCCAATCCACACAAACGTGAGGTGATGCATTTCGGCAAGTCTAATTCCAGAACAAATTATACAATGAATGGAAGAGCCTTGGGAAATGTTGATGGGCAGAGAGATCTGGGAGTGCAGGTCCATTGTACCCTGAACATTGCTGCACAGGTGGATAGAGTGAACAAGAAGGCATATAGTATGCTTGCCTTCATCGGACGGAATACTGAGTATTAGATCTTACAAGTCATGTTAAAATTGTACAAGACTTTGCTTCTGCTGCATTTAGAATACTGTGTACAGTTCTAGGCGCCACATTAACAAAATGATGTGGACGCTTTGGAGACGGTGCATAGAAGGTTTAAGAGAATGTTGCCTGGTTTGAAGGTGCTTGCTATGTAGAGAGGGTGCGTAGGTTAGGTTCATTTTCACTAGAGAAAAGCAGATTGAGGGGGGACCTGATTGAGTGTTGCAAAATGATGAAGGGTATAGACAGGGTGGATAGAGACAAGCTTTGTCCCAAGGTGAAGGATTCTGTAACGAGAAGTCTTGCTTCCAAAGTGAGAGGTGGAATGTTTAAGGGGGATACACGCGGCAAGTACTTCACACAGAGGGTGGTGGACGTTTGGAATGAGTTGCTAGCAGAGGTGGTAGAGGCAGGCACGGTAGATTCATTTAAGATGCGTCTGGACAGATGCATGAGTAGGTGGGGAGCAAAGAGTAGAGATGCTTAGGAATTGACCGACAGCTTTAGACAGTGCATTTGTATTGCTCAGACTTGCAGAGCCGAAGGGCCTGTTCAAGGGGTGTAAATGTTTCTGTTCTTTTTCGTTCTTTGATCGAAATCGAGTCTCTCTGACTCTATTGTCTTCTAATCATGTCCGGGGCAATTAACCTTTAAATTGATAATCCGAAGACTCAGCAATTCATAGACAGTACAAGATTTCACAAGATGTCTATTTTTTAGAAAAAAACTTTATTTTGTAAAAGGAATAATCAACAGTGTAAGCAATGTTAACTAATGAATTGAAAAGTTCTTATGTTGCAAACTTAGTTACTATTATTCCTCCACATGTACCCAAAAATAAAAATAATGAAGTTGCAAACACCTCTTCAGGGAACAACTGCAAGCTCTCCGACCCCTCTGAAATTCAATTTAACATTACACAGTGTTCCTATATTCGAAAGGGACAAACAGCAACAGGCCATTAAACCCACCAAGCGAATTCACTCCTCAGTCTTTCTACAATCCCACAGAATGCAAGGAAACATTGGCACTAAAATCAATCATTCACGCCAATATCAATTGAACAAACGAGCTATCTGTTCTGAAACCACTTTCCAGTACCTAGTCCAAACAGCGTTAAAGGTTTTTACACTTCACAGCATATGCGAGTTCCCTTTAAATGAATTAAAGTTGGTCATCTCAAGCCACCATCAAAACTGGGCAGTGAATTCCAGTTGCACCATCATCTTCTGAATGAAATGGTAGGCCTCATGTCCTGGATAATCCTCCCATCGACACCTAACACCATTCTTGTAAATCTCTTCGGTAGTCACCTCAGTGCCATTCTGTCGTCACTTCTCTGTGCTGACCAGTACTGTGCACGAAAACGCATATGTGTGAGCCACCCAGTGCCTCATGCAATCTCAGATCTGAGAAGGAGCGAGGGAATTTATTTTGCCTTGGCTATGGTGCAGAGTGAAAGTGTAGTAACTTTGGGAGACATAATATCCAATTAAATTTTAGAATGGATGCCTGATCTGGGTCGAGGGAATATCATGGATCTGGAGGGACAAAGTTTGTGTGCAATCTCTTTGAAGAGTGGGGTTAGTTTGTCAGTTCAACAGGTGTTAGTCTGAGTGTTTAATAGCCTCACTTCTGTTATGACACCAAATGATTAATTACAGAATAATCCAGATCCTAGGCCGAAATCCAGATTGATGATCTTAACCTTATTTGTTTTGAGTTAAAAAAATGATTTCTTGCTGAATCGCAAAGACACACTGCTGAACAACAAGACAGCAGTTTATTGGAAAAGAAATAATGACAAAATAGGATAAACAAATCGACGTAACTATAACGCAGATTCAAAGGCAATGAACATGGATTAAATATTTAATTCTTATTAACCTCAAAACAATGAATAGATGAAACAAAAGTTCACGACATTTGTATGTTATACAAATCATGACTCCCAGTGCCGTTCCAAGGAGAATAACCCTAATAAAAATTTTAAAAATCACACAACACCAGGTTATAGTCCAAAAGGTGTAATTGGAAGCACTAGCTTTGCGAACGCTGCTACTTCATCAGAAGTGCTTCCAGTTAAACCTGTTGGCATATAACCTCCTGTTGTGTGATTTTTACCTTTATACACCCCAGTCCAACACTGGCATCTCCAAATAATAACCCTAATATAATATTCATACCAGAAATCCTGTCTGATCGCTTGGTTAAATGATTGTGACTACCACTTCTAAACGAGAACTGCAGTAAATTTCTTCCTGGAGCTCTCGCATGCCTAAGTGGCGATGTACTCAGCTTCAAACAATCTCTTTAGAGCTTTTTATGTGTTCCAACACTTCTGTCTGGGACCAATACAACACTTTAATTCCAAGGCAATGTAATTTACTAAAAGGCTTATTTATTTCACACGAGCACAGATCTGTACATCCACTCAGTTCCAGGGACTTACAGAAACTAAAATAAATGACGGAATGATAAAAGTAAAAGTAATACTTTCTTAGATAAGGGTTTCCTACTTAATCGAAAATTCCAGAACTCTCCATTAATACCATGTTGGGTTGCAAGAATCAAAAATAAATAAAGGTTCATTGTGCACAAAACCGTTCAATCTGTAGCCAAACTTCAAATGGAACTTTTAAAACACATTTCTTTGCTAGCAGAAATAACTCCAAGAAAACCGTTAAAATCAGATGCACAGAAAAGGCCACTGCTTATCACTCTACGAACCACAACCATATTCAAACTAAATGATTTTGCATTCTCAGTATAAAAATATCACCACTAAAAATTTCCAAAGTAATTCCTTGCCTTAATTCCACTGAAAGTCTCTGTTGTCTCCACTTGAAATGGAGTTTTCTGGAACATTCCCGAATGAGATGAACACTTTCCCAGGTAATTTCTGCGGAATCTGCGATTATGGGGATTACATCAGTTGTCTGCAATCTGAGACTAAATTACTGATTGTATGCCACTGTGTGACTTTTGTCCCCATGTATCATTGTCAGTGGCAGAGTGAACCCGCAGAGAATCCTCACGCAGATTGGCACAAATTCAATGTTGTAAGATACTTACCAGGAATTGTTACAAATGGAAGGATGGTGTAAAATATTCTCCGCACATGATGAATTGAGAACGTAATTTTCTTCCAGAATCTCTTTGTGCAGGCATTCCTTCTGTACTAAATGTCAGGGTGATACTATCTCAAAGGCTTTCATTTATACATGCTGATATTGGCTGGGGGACTGTGGCAATACAATGTTGTTCAATTCATTTTTGTACGAAATTGGACAAACAGGTGACTGCAGTGAGTTAACTTCCAGTTGTCACAAAGTATTTGTAAAACTGAAGTTTTTTTGGATGATACAAATCTCAATCGGTCAATATCAATCATTAGAAAATGCATGTGAAATAAAATCATAGAATCCTTACAGTGTGGAAGTAGGCCAAAGGGGCCATCGAGTCCACACCGACCCTACAAAGGATATCCCATCCAATCCCATCCGTTGGCCCTGTGAGGCAGCACGGCTAACGACTGAGCCACTGTTCCACCGTGTATACCAACATTGACCCCCAACATCATCTATCCAACACTGAAATCTAATTTTATTTCAACGTCGCCCTTCCTTTTCCATGGACCACTTGGAAATTAAATTCCGGTTGTTGAGTGTCTCTCTGAGAAACGTTCACCTCAATACTGGAATGTGCCTTCCCTGCTTATCAGCACTGTTCTGTGAAGAGATGATAGTTGGTGAATGGAGACGATACATTGTAGATTTTAATAAGTCCAACATCGCAAAAGAATACAGCTTCTGATTCAAGGATAACTTTTTCACAGTTAAGGCAGCAATTGAAACAAGTAAACTAACTCACTGAAATATACCATTAATGGTTGTATGAGCTCCAAACAACGCAGGTCCTCCTACGAGGATAACAGTGTCCTGGACTTGTTTTATCGCTGACTCTGAAACGCATACGATCTGTGCAGAAGCACATGGGGACGATCTGTTCCCTGCAGTGTACAGCACATGTGCAGAGAAGAAACCTAGAACAGTTTCAAGTGAGATGGTGGAGTGTGGCCTGGGAGAGATTTTCACACACAGGGATGGAGAAATGTCAAATCATGACAATGTTTGACCGGCAGTCAATGAGACTTGTGGGTGATGGGGAAATGGGACTTGGTGTGAGGACTGATAAAGGTCAGAAAAAAGACAGCAAGAATAATTATGACATCTTCATGATGTCAGGCTTGCATTAATGAATGCAAAAGGATCATTTATCCAGACACAGCCATTTATATTCTCCATCAACAAAAGAGATGATGGGATCATGTGTGGTGCTTGTTGATAAGACAATGTCAGATGGGACAGTAAAAGACAAGGAGGACATAAGAACGCTGACAAGCGGAAGGTCAGGTTCACTGTGAGCTCAAAATAGCCTGTGCTATTTCATGTGGAGAAATGTGAGACATTTTTCATTCACTTCAGTCTTGGAAAGATTTCACTCCATCTATAAACATTTAGATGCTTATGCTAGTCGTAAAACAAGAGGCAGCAAGGAGCCTTTCAGACCATTCAGTACCAGTAGTTTCCATTACTTTCCTGAAAACTTTTCTCATCTCCGACCCTTCTCAATTTCAGGAATTCAAACCTGGATTTGATTCAGTTCAGTCCCTCATCATTGAACCCTTGCTGTCCCGCTATATTACTGGTCAATTGATGCTGCACTCAAATCGACATGGACCATCTGGCTGACCTCAACGCCTCAGTATTTTTTTCCAGATTTATAAAGTTACTTTGGTGCTGTGCTTACATCAAATGGCTGCAATGGATAAAGCTGAGTGGATCTATCAGAATCATTAGGCCTGACTTGACAGAATCCAGTATGGTATATTTTCTCAACAGTGCCTAGTGTCGAGAATGTCACGTAATAACTTCAGCATATCTTGTCGTGTGGAGGTTTCTGGGCTAGTATAGGAGCAGGAGCAGGAGCGGGAAAGTGTGGAAAGTGCAGAGCCCGTGGTCCTAGTGCACATTTATACCAACAATGTCTGGGAGCGAAATCACTCTTCAGAGGCCGGCATTCTGTCATTAATATATCATTATTTGGAAATGCATCACCTTTGACAGGACATTCTCACGAAGCCAGTCACTCAGTGTCTCAATGTCCCTGACATTCGTCCTTTTATTTCAGATAGGTCTCTCAGAATAAATCAGATTCACAGCCTCAATGTAGGAATTCATACCCCCGACGATGTCCATCTGGCTGACCTCATGACAAAAACAGGGAGATATAGTGGTGAATTCCCACCAGTAAAATGCAACAAATTGAACGAGAAATTGAAAAGCTGATACCCTTGTTACTGCGAGTACACATTGGTCTGATAAACATGTGGCTGGAATCATTGGTTCCAGGAGGATGGGCTTTGTATCTCTGGATTATTTGTGAGGTTTCTGGGGCGAGTGAAACCTGGATACATTGGAAGCATGGGTTTTGTTTGAATTGAATAGAGATTACTACTCTTCTTGCGAAACACATTCCGCCATTGTGGAATATTTGTTCAATCTTGTCAGAGTGTTGGGAACCTGGAATCAGTTTCAGTTAGCAGGGAAATGATGGTGGCTACATGAAGTAGTAAACCCGTGAGTTAAGGAGAAAAGGAACAAAATCACTTTCTGAATACGTAAAGATGTTCTGCATCAGAATCCTAATCTTCAGGATCAAACCCTACCCTCACATGCCTCGCACATTCATGGAAAGGGTTCTTTCTGGAGACCAAGATTGCCATTTTACCCTCAATAATGTATCCATTATGTTGTGCACATTCTGTCGAAATCTCCACTATTTGGACAGAAAAAAAAACCAATTAGAAGGACTAACTTATTGCATCTCACAGGTTTGCAGTGATACAATGTAACAGATGTAAGCATACAGTAAGTTGACATACCTTGCCCAAAACATACCGATAGAATGCAATAGCATGAATTTACATTATTATTGCATTGAGTAAGAGTGATCTTAAAATATAGAGTAATCGAGTCACAGAAATGTACAACACAGAAAAAAGACCCTTCAGTCCAACTCGTCCATGCCGACCAGATATCCCAACCCAATCAAGTCCTACCTGACAGCACCTCGCCAATATTTCTCCAAAACTTTCCTTTTCATGTACCAATCCAGGTATCTTTTAACTGTTGCAATTGTAGTAGCCTCCACCACTTTCTCTGGTAGTTCATTCCATACACATGCCACGCTCTGAGTTAAAAAGTTGCCCCTTAGGTCTCTTTCATATCTTTCCCCTCTCACCCTAAACTTGCACCCACTCGTTCTGGACTCGCACATCCCAGGGAAAATACTTTGTCTATTTACCATATCCATGCCCTCATGATTTTATAAAATGTTTTTTTCAGATGGAGAATGGGAAATTTGACTCTGATATTCAGTTCCTTAATCTAAATAACGAATTAATGTATAAATGAGCAATTGAGGATTTAGCGACCGTGGTAAAGAGGTTCTCAGTAGATTGACTTTTGCTAACGAGGGATAAATACCTGAATGATTTTCAACAATTATTTAGGTGCCTCGAAGTCAATAACGCCTTAGGAAAGGTGAGAGTGGGTAGCTCTGCCTGACTGTAGATTTGATTGAGAAGCTTATTGTTTCCCAACCATTGATTGAGGCTGAACTACTAAGGTTGGTGGAGATCTACCGGATTCATTTGTGGAATCCTTCCCCAAAGCCTACTTTGGAAAAAAAAGCACTCCACATGGATGTGTGTGAGATCCCAGGCAAGGACCTCCTAGTGCAGGCTGATGAGACAGGTTTCCAACTCCCCTGTTCTGCACGGAGGTGATTCTATCCCGGAGAACTGTATGACTGTCATTCCAAATCAGGATTGTTCCGGGTGAATCACTGATCTCAAAGCAGAACCGGCCGGTTGGTGATGACCTTATCCGGGACATTTTTACTTACATTCAGCAATGAAATTGGTCGTCAGTCGCCTGTCTCCCCTTCTGGTTTTAGATGTAGGAATTGATACATTCATTATATATTTACAAATGTTATGCCTTAGAAGCGCACGGTTGTCCACTTCCAGCAGGTCCTGGCCAATCAAGTCTCATCGAGTTGAATACAATTCAGATGGTAAGTCGTCACTTCCTGGAGTCTTGCTCTTTTCAAAGGACTCGAGCGTCTTGGCCAACGCATCCAGAGAAAGCAGCTGGTTCAGCCACTCTAGTGTGCTGTCATTTCAGACCTACATGACAGGGTGGTGGAGTAGTGGACAGTATGAAAGAATGCTGCAGGTTGCAGAGCGTATTGGGTAAACTGAACAATTGGACTGAGAGGTGGCAAATGAATATCAATGCAAATAAATGTGAGGTGATTCTCTTTAGGAAGCATAAGAGCAAGGCACAATACTGGGTCAATGGAAAGATTCTTGATCGTGTGGATGTGCAGAGTGTTCATGTATATAGATCTCTGAAATTTGCCATCCAGGTTGATAGTGCTGTTGAGAAGGCATACGATGTGTTAGGTTTTATTGGTAGAGGGATTGAGTGCCAGAGCCGTAATGTCATGCTGCGTATGCACAAAACGCCATTGCGGCCTCACTTGGAATATTGTTTACAGTTTTGGTCGCCCATTGCAGGAGGAATGTGGAAGAATTGGAAAAGGCGCAAAGGAGATTTACAAAAATGTTATCTGGTCCGGAGCGTTTTATGAGGAAAGGTTGAGGGACTTGGGTCTATTCTCATTGGAGAAAAGTAGGCTAAGAGGTATTTAATAGAAATATACAAGATGATCCGAGGATTAGACAGAGTAGACAGTGAGAGTTTGTTTATTCTAGAATAAAGATGTTGGCTTGTACGAGGGGACATAGCTGCAAATTGAGGGGTGATAGATTTAAGACAGATGTCAGATGCAGTTTTTTGATAATGCCGTGGAAGGCCCTGCCTCCCAATGTAGTTAACCCAGCCACATGAAGGGCATTTAAACCATCCTTGGATAAATATATGGAAGATGATGGGATAGTGGAGGGGGATGGACTTGGATTAGTTCACAGGTCGGTGCCTCATCGAGGGTCGAAGTGCCTCTTCTGTGACGTATTGTTCTATATTCTGCGTTCTATATGGAGGAAGACCAGGAGACTGCACTGTCTGTGGGCTTCGTGTCATAGAGTCTGGCATAAAAGGATTTGCTGATCTTCAGTATGTCAGGCCGAAATAACGTTACAGATTTAACTTCTCCCTTCAGGCTCTGAGCACAGAGCTCTCTCTGTGCAACATTTCGAAGAGCAAACGGGAGCACGTGTCATCCTTCTCCACAGTGTGGACCCTGGTTTGGAAGATTATCTTGGAATCTGCGGAGGTAAAGTGTGAGACTTTCAGGCTCTTCACCTCCTGGATATTGTCCATGGCATCAACACCCATTATCTGTACCTGGGGTAGATTCTGCACGAATCACTGAAGGATGAACACTTCTCCCCATTTATCTCTCACATTGAGAGTGCTTTCTAAATAAAAATCCTCTTGATGTTCCCCTTGACAAATTCCCACCAGTTTGATGGAGACTCAGAGAGTAGCTTCACGTTTCTCAAACCTGTGGATTCTCTTTTGAGCTCCTCCATGATTTCTCAGAATAGCAGTTACACATTCAGATTCCACGTTCCCTTTCTGACCAGCAGGAGGCAGTGATCAGAGGAAAAATACTGGTTTGACATTGATGAATTTCATAAAAACCAATTCCAGCTGGTATAATCTCACTTAACAGGTGAAACACACAAGCCCTGGTAACCGTCCCTCATTCCCTTCCTCATGAATTTTACTTTTAAGATGGCAGACATTGACATGACAGGCAGCATTCATGCTCCTGAGTCCGTTTGATTGCGATCACCAGGCCCAGTAACATCATTCTTTCTTCTTTGCTGTTGCGTCTTTATCTTTAGCTTCTGTTTCTTGTCCAAATGATGGTGGAGGAAGATGACAACAGCGACGCCCACAGCAGTGGCGTTGTCAACCTGGAACAAGAATCCTGCTGTTGGGAGTGGGGTCGATGTACACAATCTTGTTTGATTTTTTTGAACCAGTGTTAATGAAACAGTGGAACTGAGGTGTAAAAGCAGGAAGCTTGCAGCATTCACTGCCTTTTATCTCAGCCTACTGGACACACTTTCCTCATTCCTGAAGAAGGGATTATGCTCGAAACGTCGATTCTCCTGTTCCTTGGATGCTGCCTGACCTGCTGCGCTTTTCCAGCAACAGTACAGAACAGGTAGCCTGTGCGAATATAACAGGAAAGGTATCATCACACTCAGCCACAATTAGAAGTGGGGCAGTGAGGAATGATGACCGATTTCACTACTTAATGCAGTTTACAGAATCCTGCCTGAGATAATCGCCAACGAGATCAGGTCTGCTGTGGGATCAGTGATTGACCCCGACCAAACATGTGCTGTATTGGGCATGATGCTCTCTGAGAGCCTCGCACTCCTTAGTGATATAATTGTCTGCGTGTGATATATTCAGTTTGGAAACCTGCCTTATCAGCCTGGACCAGGAGAAGGTCTTTGACAGGAAATTGCAACCAACACGTGGGACATACTCTCCAAAATTGGATTTGGGGATGAGACCTGCAATTGGATTGGCCTGATGGGCATCAATTGCATTTCCTGTCCACTGAGAACTCCATGCATTTTTGCCCAGTTATGCATCAATTCCTTGTTGTTCTCTTTACTTAGATTCAGGGCTCCGAGTTCCAAATTCAATTTCCTCATTCTCCATCTTATTAAACAATTTGAGCAGTTTATGACCATTTTTCCCAAATGCATTAATATTATTATGTAATGCTGTTTCACTTTGTTTGGAATTGTTTGAGAAAATGATAATAAATTACTGAATGTTTGGTTCTGCTCTCTTGTGTCAATTCAATTTTGCGAGATGAAATAAATTAATCCTTCTACTTGTGCATTGTTACTTAAGTATTTAGGTGTTTGTAGAAAATACAAAATAATGATGGGCTCTTCTAATCTGATTCCACTTAAATGCCTCACGCACCATCACAAAAAGTGGTTGAGATTTTGACAGTAACTATGTCATCTAATCCTCACATTATTGAACATCTCCTGAACATCACAAATTAGTGCTCCGGAGGAGCCCTGCCCCTGAATCTGTTCGGTATGTGAGGGGGTTGCTTTCTCCTGAAGACTCGGATACTGAAGCACATCATCATTGTGGATTCAGAGCTGTTTCTGTTGCTTTTCTCTTTCACTTACAGTCTTTCAACTTCACGTGGCCAGCATCATTTTCCTCTTAACGGAGTTTGATCACAGATTCACAGACTCTGACTGATGTGATTAAATATTCCGCAACAACAGTACCCTGTTTCCCGAGATAGGTAGCAACTTCCATGCCGTTGACATCAAACCCACCTTTACAATCCCTACAGCTCAGAAATCACAGAAAAAGTCGAGACATCCAAAGCCCTTCCTCCTGCCACCAAATATTTCCATTTGCACGTTCATCAGCTTAAGCAGCTTCTCAATTTCCTATCCGACTACATCAATCCTACTTTCAAGAACCCACCACTGTTCCTATCTGCACTTATTGTCATGAGGTCAGCCACCTGGACCTCATAGGATACGATTTCTCTGATTGGAGCTGTCAATCTGATCCAATCAGACAGATTTAGCTAACACAGCAGGGTGAATGTCAGGGATATTGTTATGCTGAGTGCCAGACTCATTGTGAGCTATTATTAAAGGCTATGCATTTGTAAATAAACGGTGATTGCTAATTACTTTCTGTTGGTGCCAATGTGTCCTCACTTTGCACAGCTCTCGCTCCCACTCTTGTTCCCATCCCACCTAACCCTCCCACAAAATGTCCTGGAGCTTTTCTGGGGCATTCTTGAACGGGTACACGATTGAGTCAACCTATCATTCTGAACTGTGTCGTCAGGACTGATGATCCTGAAGGGGTCCTTCAGTCAGCTGTTTTAGGTTTGTCCACTGATGAAACTTGATGTTAATGCAGCATCGAAATTGACTTCGTTAACAGGGAAAAGCAAGAAAGATGGAGGCTTTGGAGTCCATGTCCATTTGAGTGCAGCCACGTATCAAGAGAATTAAAGCTGGGTAACAACGATTTAATGGCGAGGGCGTGAAATCACTTCCCAGAGAAAAATGGAAATTGGTGGCATGACTGCACAGAAAGGCTTATTGCTCTTTGTTCGAGATTTAGGAACGTCATCTTTAAATCTAAGAGTAGTCTGAAATCCTTTCAAGATTGAAATTAACAAACAATGCCTTAGTATTTTCCTAGCTTACGTTGCAGAGACTATTTCTTTGTCTCTCACTCACTGAACCTGCACTTCCCCTTTTCAAGTGTCCTCCTTCTATGTTACTGTTTCACCTAAGCAAGTATTATCCGGAAATAAAACACATGACCATATCATTTCAGTCATTGACACAGAGTATTAATAGCTTTATATTGATTAATATTCCTTGTGGCACCCAAGAACTCAGTCCTGACAAGCTGAAAGTGTATTCACATTATCTGTTTTCTGTCGTTTATCTTTCCTGACACGAAGTCCCGTTTCCCCAAGACTACTTGAGCTCGCTGACGCTTTTGACACCAGCTTAAACAATACTGATTTTTGACATTTCTACAGACTTTTCACTGCAAATCCCTCCCTGCGCTCAATTCTCCTTTTCCCTGCAAACGACTCCATCACTTTTTCTGTCAGCCGTTTTAGGTTTCTTCACTGAGCATGTCCAGTACACTGGGGGAATCGAGAAATATTAACTTTCATCTGCTGTTGTATAGCTTGCCTGTGACTCGGAGGCAGCGCAGAAACATTCCCAGAACAGTTTCAACTTCTCGGAGAATTTGTATTGATTGAAGCTTGTGTCACCGTTAAGGATTTCTTCCAGTGAGTTATTTGACATTTTTAAAGTTGTGTTTTAATTTGCGAAGTTACAGTGGAATGAGATGCTACTGTGCACTTCGAGAGATTCTATTGTGATGCTGGATTTATTGACACCTACAACACATCATCTCCATTAAGCAACTACCATCCCTTTAAGGAACAGCCATTGTTAATCAGGGAAAACATGCCGCAGTGTTCTGGAGAACAGTTCTCAGAGAGACATGTAACAACTGAAATTTGATTACGAAATTGTCAAATTCAAGAGACGTATGACATTGAAATCAAAGGAGATTCCAAAGTGGAACGGTTAGTGTTTGGGTATCATGGATGCAATTTCCAATGTTTAATATTGACCGATTGAGATTGCATCATCCATTAGACCTCAGTTTGAAAAAATGTTCGGTCACAACTTGGGTCGAATTCACTATCATCACCTGTTTGCTCAAATTGTTCAATAATACAATTGAATGGTGCAGTAAGTTTACTGTCCCCCAGGCGACGCCATCAGGTAAAAATGAAAGGCTTAGGGAATATATTGCCTCAGTGCTCAGCACGGGGAGATTTCCTACACAAAAGGATTCGCTCAGAAAATGTATCAAACAATTTTTCATGCAAGGAAAATATGTTACGTGATCCTTCCAATTGTAACAATTCCGGGTAAGTGCCTTGCACTGTTGACTTTGTGTGAATTTTGTCTGAGGGGAGCCTCCGATTTCACTCTCCCGTTGACAATGATGTGCCCATCTTCACACACGTGTAGACAATAGGTGATTTCGATTCAGACCACAGGTTCCTTGCAGAATCCCCAGCATCGCAGACTCAGCAGGAATTGCTTGACAATTACATTTCCCACGAGATAATTCAGCTCCTCCTGGAACTTTCTGGTTCTCTCCATTTTAATCAGAGATTTCGGAGAATTTCAATGGAACTTTAGTCACTTTGGAATAGTTAATTTGGAATAGTGTGATATAAACTGTGCAAATCCTGTGTAGCAAGTGCCAAAGAACTGAGGGTGAATTTCGTTCTGGCTTTTTGAGTAATTAACTGGTGAACTTGTCAGTGTCTCTGAAGTTAATCGGTATATTAACAGCTGGAGCTTTGATCGTGGTATGTGTCTTAATGATGAAACAGACCTTTCTCAATTCAGTTCTCGTTCTCCATCGTATAATTCCATGTTGTCCAGTCCATCAACTCATATTGTTGTGATATGTTCATCAGAACTTGACCTAGTTAACTAAGCGTGCTCCCACAAATGTTTCAAAGTCGATGAATATTATTTATTTAATTCGCTTCTGGAAATGGGTATCTGTCCTAAACTGGCAATGGCATGGCTTTGTTGGCGTGTTAACGCTATTTTATACATTTGTGAATCTGTCCCTCTGAGAATCCCAAATGCATTGATTGCATTTGGATCTTGTTTTCCAAGGAATCTTTGAAAATCAGCCTTCTGACCAAATTGCAGCACTGCACGCTTGAAACTTGTAGATATTATATTTATTTGAATGTGCACTGTGGTGTTTTGAGGTCGGTTAGCTCAATTGGCTGGATAGCTACTTTGCAATGCAGCGTGATGCCAAAAGCGTGCGTCCATTTCTTGCACGGGTTGAGATTATCATTGAAGGATTCTCCTTCTTAATCTCTGCCATTGGCTGAGGCACAAGACATTCAGATTGCACCACCACCAGTAATCCCTCTCTTACAGAGGGTAGTGCAAGAGTCTGCCCTAGTTTTCAAATGCATGTAGTACTCTATGTACTTTAATGTATTGCATTCTGTTCCCCTCCTTTCCAAAATAGAGTGAAGTTTACGCTCTGCTGAGACATGTCACAACTTTAGGGATGTTGACTTGAATGCACCCCACTTTTTCGACAGGTTTTGTTTCGAACTCTTTGAACAGCAGTATGGTGCAAGTGATGGTTCCACGACCTTTTCATCACTTACTTAAATGACTTGAATGTGAATATAGCAGCGATGTTTGCAAATTTGCAGATGACACCACTTCACCTGGCGTAGTGAACAGTAAAAAAGGTTACTTCAGTGTACAACAGCACCTTGATCAGCTGGGCAGTGGACCGAGAAGGTGAAGTTGAAGTTTAATTTGGATAAATGTAAGATGTTGAAATTTGGTCAGGCAAAGGAGGGCAGGACTTGTACATTTAATGGTCAGGATCGGGGATACTTTGCCGAACAAAGAAGGATGAGTCGCAGGCAGACAGAATGGTGAAGATAGTGTATAGCAAGCTTACCTTCATTCGCACTGCATTGAGTGTAGGAGTTGGGACGTAATGTTGTAGCTGCACAGGATATTAGTGAGGTGATTTATAGAGAGCTGCATTCAATTCTTTTCTCCCTGCTAACTGAAAATGTTGCTAACTTGCAAAACTTCAGAAAAGATTGACAAGGCTGTGACCAGGATTGAAAGGTTTGAACTATGGTGAGAGGGTGAATAGACTGGAGCTTTTTTTGTCTGGTGCATTTGAGGCTGAGAGGTGACCTTATGGAGGTTTATAAATTCATGAAGTGCACGGATAGGGGGAAGAGCCAATGCTTGTTTATTCCCCATTTTAGGGGAGCCCAGATCTCGAGCACATCGGCTTAAGTTGATTGGGTAAATTATTAAAAGGAACATGAGGGGCAACGTTTCAATGCAGAGGGTGACCGGTTTATGGAAGAAGCTGCCATAGGAGTTGGTGAATGCTGGTACATAGAACATAGAACATAGAAAAATACAGCGCAGTACAGGCCCTTTGGCCCTCGATTTTGCGCCAATCCAAACCCACCTAACCTACACAAGCCCACTATCCTCCATCTGCCTATCCAATGCCTGTTTAAATGCCCATAAAGAGGGAGAGTCCACCACTGCTCTGGCAGGCCATTCCATGAACTCACGACTCGCTAAGTAAAGAATCTACCCCTAACATCTGTCCTATACCTACCACCCCTTAATTTAAAGCTATGCCCCCTCGTAATAGCTGACTCCATACGTGGAAAAAGGTTCTCATGGTCAACCCTAACTAAACCCCTAATCATCTTGTACACCTATATCAAGTCACCCCTAAACCTTCTTTACACCATTGAAAACAACCCCAAGTGCCTCAGCCTTTCCTCATACAATCTTCCTACCATACCAGGCAACATCCTGGTAAACATCCTCTGCACCCGTTCCAGTGCCTCCACATCCTTCCAATAGTATGGCGACCAAAACTGCACACAATACTCCAGATGCAGCCGCACCAGAGTCTTATACAACTGCAACATATCAATGCAAGACGGCTAACAGGGAAGACAGATAAACTCAGGGCATGGTTAGGAACATCACATCCTTCCTCACTGTCAACAACTCCACCGACTTTCGTATCATCCGCAAACTTGTTCACCCAACCTTCTAGCCCCTCCACCAGGTCATTTATAAAAATGACAAACAGCAATGGTCCCAAAACAGATCCTTTGTACGATTACAAAGACATCTATTTAGGCAGATGAATAGCGTATAGATGAAATGCTGGCAAATGAACTTGCTCAATTTAGGATGCCTGGTCGCCTTGGAATGTCTGTTTCTGTGCTGTATGACACCAATGACTATGACATTAGGTGCAGTCCTAGTTGGATTTGCAAAGGCAATCTTTTAAATGGATTGTGCAAGGAGACTGCGCATTTGCAGACCACACTGGCAAAATGCTGTATTAGACGTTGCTGCCGAGCAAATGATCTCCTGGCAACAGAGTTAATGTAAGACTGTGGACGGTGTATGGTTAGCGGGCAGAAAACTGAAAGTCAGCAAAACCGAGTCTTGTGATGAGACTCCAGTTTAATGATCCTCAGGTTGATTCATTACCTAATTGCCATGTGATGGAGCAAGAGATATTTCCCCCAGTCTCCACCATCCCATCTCTCACCCTCAAATTCTGAGTTTGTTTTCTGTGTTGGAAGACAGATGCATTCTGTGATTTTAAGGACATCAGGGGGAATGGACAGAAAGTATGCACTGCTGTTGGGCATCTGCTATCACAATGTCAAATGGCAGTGCAGGTTTAAAGGACTGAATGGAGTACACCTTCTTCGAATTCTGGAACCCTGGACAGTCAGAGCTAAATTTAAGAAGCAGATTACGTCAAAGATTTACAGCCTTAATGAAACATTTCAAGGAAAACCAAAAACAACTGCCGATGAAAGCTGGCTCGACTGGTAGCATCTGTGGGGAGAAAGCATTGTTAACGTTTTTAGTCCAGCCATCTTTCTTCTGTTGAAGATGTCCTGAAGAGTGACGCTGAATGCTCAGCCAAGGACTTGATAAATTTGTTAGCTACTCTCCATCAACTACCTTCCCAAGCAGTGCATTCCAGAAATTCACTATTTTCCAGTGAAAGCCAAAAGCTCAAATGGCCTTGAAAACTCAGGCCTGCCACCTTACAACAATGCGCCCTTGTCATCTGTCAATTCGCTAAACGTCCCCTGACCGCCAACCCCACCCCAACCCCTCCGTTCAACTTGGAAGTATGTATTTTTAATGTCAAGCTCGGAGCTGTCATTTTTAGATTTGACCTCAGACCTGTCCGAACTAACCCATTTTGGTGCTAAGGTCATCCATTGCTTTCTGGACATATGTAGATAGTGTTGTATCAATAATTTCCGATCTGAACTTTACCCTATGTCTCTTTCAGTTACTTTCCTGTTGAGTTTGGCTCTCACACGCAGAAAGTGTGGACTCTCTAAATCCGCAACATCATGCCTAATGGATGGCAATGTCAGATTTACCGTTCATTCTCGTGCGCGTCATACTATTGCAACTCGATAATTTTTACTTCCCAAAGTGTTTCCTGGACCTTACCCCTGTTTGCTGTCTTTGTTCTGATACATGCAACCACAGACTGTTCTGTCTGATTCACTGTCCTTTTCTCATTTGATCATTTTGTGGCCATTTGCTGCCTGACAATGAAGAGAAAATGTTGGACAGAGAAAGCTTTGGCTGCGGTTTTGGCTGCCACTGGTATTCTGCTCTGTTCAAAAAACATTCCCTTCAATTTTCGGTATCAACCTGGGTGGCTAATTGACAATGTTCAATGGAACTGTTGAAGTAAATCAATTTGTTTTACTGATTCCAGGTGGCTGAGGTTTTAACCCCTTTCATCCATTCGTGTTAATTCTGTTTATGAACACTCTGACTGTCAGGTACATTTCAGTGGTCAGTCGAGTCAGCAAAAGCCTGAGGGGTCAGAGGAAGGGAGAGAGTCACAAAGATGCAGAGATGGAGAGCCGGAGGAAGTCTGTGATTTCCCTAGTCACCATGTCCGTCAGCTTTGTAATTATGTGGGTAGTGTATGGTGCAAATTTCTTATATTACGCCATGAACAGAACAACTGTAAACAAGTACAGACGTTCTCAGAAGAGTTTTCTGTTCGTCAGAGAAATTCTGAAGGATTTCAGCTGTAACATGAACACATTATTTTACGCAGCAACGTTGACGAATTTCAGAGCGAAGATCAGGAATGCTGTGCAACAATTGGTCACATAAATCCTTCATTTAATGACTCAGCAAAACAACTGAGAGAGCTCCAGTTGCAGCCGCAGCATTCCCAGTGCAGGATTACATCAGCTCAATGACATGGATCTGAGCATAACACCCAGCGGTGTATGGGTTGGGCAGGTAACAGGATGGGTCACCATTCACCACGCTGAGAAACACGCTAGTTTCCCTGATTGCGTTACAGATTTTCACTCACGGGGACACACAATCAATGAGCAGCAAGCAGTTGGCCATTCAGTCCTTCGATTCTGATCCTGCCACCATTCCAAGAGATCTGAGTATAATGTCAAACCCGCATTCTCTTCTGCCCCAGAGGACCACCCACTCCTCCCTGTCCAAATGTTAACAATAATCTATCCATCTCTGCATTGAAATTATTGAAGGACATGCCAACGGGACAGCAGGTATGGAGGCAAGAGGAGACTGTCAGGGGCAGGGTAGTGTGGAAAGAGAATGCCGGGGTGATTGGCTGTGAGTGACGGGTTCAGCTGGAACATTGGGTCTTCATGAACTGTCCTATGGAAGAGTGTTAAAGACCTGCAGGAGGGGTCTCTGCATTCTCCTGCAGGAGAGGAGAGTGAGGGGCAGAAACAGGCCCTCCTGCACTATGATAATTGTCAGACTATCTCTGTACAACTCGCAATAAAAACTTCATCACAGTAAGATAAAGACTCGTTGTGCTGTTGATCCTCCCATCTACATTTTAAATTATTTTCTGCTGTTCTGTTTATTTTTGGAAGAGTTGCTTGAGCCCAACTCTCTTTCTCTCTGTCATTGTCTCACACGCTGTATCCCTGTCCTTCTCTCTCTCTGTCTCTGTCTCTATTTCTTTACCTCAATATCTATCCCTATCGCTCAGTTTCTCGTTATCAGTCTCTTCCTCTGTCACTCTGACTGTCTTTCTATCTCACTTCGTCTTTGTTTCTCTTCTCTCTCCGTTTCTCTGTCTCAGTTTCTCTCGGTTTCTCTCTGTCTCTCCCACTTTGTCTCTCGGTCTAATTCTTTCTCTCTCTCTCTCTCTATTCTCTTGTCGATTTCCAGCATTTTTTTTCTATGCGCCACCTCAGGGTCCCCATTTTGCCTTTCAGAAAAGCTGCAAAGAAAATGAACAAATCAGGTATAATTTAATACGCGTTCGAGCCTCCTTTGAGATTCAGTGAAATGATTTTGGTGCGTTCACTGACTGCACCCTCACCCTGATGCAGTATTTGATCTGCTGCATCAGTTCTCTGGGCTGCAGAATTCAACGTTCTTTAACTGGGATTGATCTGTCAGTTAGTAAAGGATAATGTTTGTTGATATTGAGATTATCATAAATAACAACCTTGTGCTTAGTTCGATTTTTAAGATTAAACGTATTCTTTAGAATTTTTTTCTGTGTGGTTTTCAAGTTTCTACTAATCGAGGGTATTCTAATTAAAAAGAACAAGTCTGCACTTGCTACTCGAGCATTCCTAATTCAAGCCTGTCTTTCAGTGTATTTTCCAGGTTTGGGGACCTAGTTTAGTGTATCACAAGTTGCCCAGCATAAGCAAACTTTCTCTTTTAAGGTGTAAGGTTTTTTTGGTGCAGGGCAAGCAATTGCACAATTTTTTTGGCATGATATGTGGCAAAAATGTTGGAGTCTGGGAATCCCTGTTGCACAGACTTTAAAGAAAATGTGCATAAATCAGACAACTTTAAAGTGAACTTTAGCAGTAAGGTGATTCCACTGCCTGGCTGTGCACCTGTTCAAGTAGATGAGTCTATTGCTAGCCTATTCCTTGTGTTCAGAACTTGCTGTGTCCCAGGAGTATCTCTATGCCCCTCTGTGCGTGTGTCTCTGGATTTGTTTATAATTGTCTCTCTATGACTGCATCTAATTGTGTGTATAGTTCTGTAACTGTAGGTGAGAGTGGTCATGTGAATGTATAGCGCTATTTCTGTATGTCCTTGCATTTTAGTGTGTAATATCTCTCAGTATGACCTCATTTCCCTACATTACATGCCGGTGTCTATACATATATGTAATCCTATATCTAAGGATAGCTGTATTTCTCTGTATGCGGGTGAACATGTCTTCTCATTGTGTGCAGAAGTGTATTTCTATAACTCCCATTATGAGATATTTCTATCTGCATGTGTGAAGTTTTGGGTGGTACTGTACCTTTAAAGGGAGCTGGAAGGCTGGCAATGACTTTGCAAGCGCACAGAGTACTGGAAAATTTAAAATGTAACATTTGGTCAAACATCTAGCTGCAGCTGTGTTGTGATGAGACAAAAGCAAATTCAAATTTGGCAAATCAGTTTAAACTATGCCTGAAGATATCCATCTCCAATCAAGTTTGAATTTAGTATTTTGATCATTTTAAATCCAATGAAACAATCCGATTTTTCACCGTATAAATGTCAGATATTTTGAACAGTTATCCAGAGCGGCAAAGAGGAGCAAGCCACCAACTACTACAGACTGCCAGTAGAACTGCTCTCTAAAGGCTACCTTTATCTATCAAAGATCTGTGAAGCAGAATCACCGAGAAGCAAAAAAAAAGGCAGAAAAATCTGCAGTAGAAACTCGTCAAAGCTAACTGGCTTTGAAACGTCATTTTTTTTTTGTAAATCGTAATCGGGAGTTTTTATCAGACTAGTATCCTAGAAAGGATGTTAAGAGATCGATTCAAAAGAAAGGCATTGTATACAGTTGCTAGTTAATATTCACTGATAGACATAAAGAATAAAGTTGTTAACTGCTATTTTAAATAGCGATTTTTGGGATAGTTCTTTGCCTCTCTAATTTTAACAGATTAAAACAAGGGGTGAATCTTTCCTGTGACGCTGGTTTAAATTAGCAGAGGTGTTTGCCCCATGTCGAAACAGTTTGGGGGCTCATGGGGGATTGGTGGAAGTACTGAAGCTGGGGGATGGAATGCAGTTTCCTGTAAGGTGTTCACAGAAAGCTTTCCCCTGTCTGGGAATTTTTATTACTCCTATCTTCCGTCAGCTGAACAGAGCTAACTTTGTGCAATTGTTTGATAAGGTAAAGCAGGACTGGCAGCAGTAGGAGGACCTACCAGTATCATGGCTATGCCGTATAGCTCAGATTAAAATGAATATTCTTCCTCGGTTATGATACCCTGTGAGGATGTTCCTGTTGTTGTTACCCAGACAGCTGTTGTGGAGGTTTACCAATTGGCGTGGATCCTTTATTTTGTGCTGTAGGCGCCCCCTAATAAAGTTTAACAAGCTGCAACTTACACAGGATTTGGGGGTGCGGGGGTGGGTGGGGGGGGGGGTGCGGGGTGGACTTCGGAGATCTGAAGAGATACCAAATAGACACCGTGCTGCCCTATGTGGGTGACTGGGTGCATAAGGACTCGAGTTCGATATGGCACGATGTTGAGGACTTGCAGGTGAGATGTCCCCTCATCAACTTACTGTTTGTGGACAAGATGTGGATCTGTGGCTGAGTACTTTGAGAGCCCGATTATCGTAACTATAGTGAAAGCATGGTGAGGGCAATTTGTTTAAGAATTCACTGTTCACTCCATTAGTGGTAACCCCAGGATTTAGACCCGGGTCAATGGACTCCGGCTTTAGAGCATGGGAGGGTAAGGGAATCTCCTGTTTGGGAGATTTATTCACGGGAGATGCCTTGATGACTTCCAAACAATTAAGTCAGAAATAGGGAAATCCTAATAGGGAACTTTTCTGATACATCCAGGTTAGGGATTACACACAGAAGTCCCCACTCTTGGCTCAGCCCCATAGTTGGATATAGAGAGAAGAGTGCTCTGATGTGGGGGTGCTGTCTCGGGTAGTACCATATACCATTTGCCGAGAGGGAGTGTCCTGGGGGTGTCATAAAGCTCGTCCTTTTCTTTCCAAAAGCTGTTTCATTCTGTGCTTGATTGTTTCTGCAGGGGCAATTAACCGGGTCGGGCTCCGCTCAGTCTGGTTTGGTACAGAGGTGAAAAGGATTTTGAGAGGCTTGTTGTTTATATGTAAACAGGGGAGACTACAGGACAAAGCGGCCATGCTTTATAAGTGACCTGTGTGAAGAAAGGGGTGTGGTCAGCTATTTAGCTGAGCTGAGCTGAGCTAAGCAGTTTTAGTTGAGTCCAGAACTGGGAAGTTCAACAGGGAGCTATGTGCAAGCTCTTTCTCTCTTCTGCCCTTCACCATTAACCTGTAAGCATATGTTCCATTTAATCTGGGTTTTAAAGGGACTTTGCTTATCGGACTGTTGCGTGTATTCAGAATAGCAGAATTCAGTCTAGTTTGATTAGGTTGAGTTCTGTAGTGGTTCTTTATTCTGTTCTTTGTGTTTCATTGTGTAATTTTGTGAATATATTTTTTTTGTCTGTTTTAAAATCTAGTAGTCAACATAGCGAACTTAATCCAGGAAACTTTCACTGTACACTTACCAAAACAAAATGCAATTAAGTTTTGGGTTGCCTTCTTAAGAATATTTTGAGCGCTCTGGCTCGTCCTTAACAGGGGATATGGACAGACTACATGGTATCTGGAATCAGGAGTGAGGGGAAGAAATCGCATCTGAAATATGGGAGGATATGTGGGGGAATGTAAAGAAGGTTTTAATATGCAATAAAGCACAAGTTATGCAATTGAAGATCCTTCACAGGATCCATTTGGCACCAGGGAGGTTAGCAAAGTTTGAGAAAGGATCTTCTCCGAAATGTCCAAAATGTACAATTTGCATAGGCGCCCTCACACATTGCTTTTGGTCCTGCGACACGATTCGCAGATATTGGGGTGCCATAATGAACAAGCTGAAGAAGATTCCAGGAATTGAAGTTAAGGAGAATCCGGTATCTCTTCTGTTGGGATTACAGATACTGCCCTCTCTGAATGAGCATGGGGCGAGGATATTTAAAATTCTTACACACTGTGTGAGGAAGAACATTCTAATGAACTGATATCAGAAAAACCTCCAGCTTTTGCAGGGTAGGGCAGACTTGTGATGGAGCATGTCCCCCAAGATAATCTGACAAGTATGGTGCACCATGGAGCAGAGCGATTTTATAAGATCTGGCGGCCATGACATAGACATGGACCAAACGGTGGTACTACATAGGGCCTTAATATAGCCGCGGGAGTTGTATACGGTGGTCAGGGGACCCCGGGGGGAGGAAGCTTTTAAATTCGGGTATAATAAGTGTTGCTCCCATGGAAGGGAGCTTTAGTGGAGGTGTGGCGAGTGGAGGAATGTAATTAGTGTAATGTAATATATTTTAATTTTATTGGAATGTAATTTAATGCAATACTATTTCATTAAATTTGAGCTTATTTTAACTTAGGTTCAGTTAAGGAAATATGAGACGATTTTATCCCGAAGAGTAGTAGATACTTTATTGTTAACATTGCTGTAACACAATAATGTATTATTTCTACTATTCTGTACCTCTGTACGTTTATAACATTTGTTTTGTAAAAGAGTAAACGTTTTTCAATAAATATATGTATTATAAAGTCTCTCTGTAAACTGTCTGTATCCCTCTCCCAACTTGCCTTAGCACCTATTTTTGTCCCTTCTCCATTCCGGCAACAGTACGTTTGCTTCTTTACTCAGTCATTCACTTTCACAGTATTGCATGTTTTATACAGTATGGATAACATGTATTGTGCATTGTTGTATAGAGCTGTTTGTGCATAAATTTTGTTTTTGCATTGGAGCTGATCATGTTTACATGTAAATGTTATTATTCATTGGAACTCTCTGCGTTTATTAATAAATATTGTTCTGTATGTGAACTGCTGATTATAAATATAAGTATTGTTGTGTACGGGAACGTTCATGTATATATTTAAATCCTGTTTTATTTTGGAAGTGTTTATGTTTGTATAAATATTGTTATATGTTGGAAGTGTTTGTATTTATGTGTTTTGTTCTGTAATGGCACGGTTCATGCTTGTGAATATATATATATATTGATGTGCATTGGAGCTGTTCCAGTTGATATATAAATAAAAATGCGCGTTTAAGTTGTACCTGTCTCCTACTCATCAGCAACACTGTGTCTGACCATGTGGTGTGAATGCCGAGCTCCTAATGTGCTTTGGGATGTATCTGCAGGCTCAGTGCCTGCCGGAGAGGCAGCAACGCACAGCAGCATCAGTCAGATTTTGGAGTTAAGGGGAATACATAGGCAGAGACGCCTGATCTCTCATTATATATTCAGGGAACTATATTTGAAGAGCGCTGATATATAGAAAGGGTTAAATACAGATAGAGAGGAGGTTGAAGATTGCAATAGGGAGAAAATTCAATACAGAATAATAGTGAGAGGATTAAATAAGCAATAATAAGGAGAGGGCTAAATAGAGACTAACAGCAAGAGGATTAAATACAGGGGGAATAAGGACATGGTTAACTACAGCAGAAGAGGATGGGATTTAAAATAAAGGTAATAGGGAGAGGCGCAAAAGGAGAGTTACAGAAAGAAGATCGAATACAATGGAGCAGGGAAAGAGTTAACTACAGACAAAAAGGAGAGGGTTAAATATAGAGGGAGAGGTTTCAATAGAGAGTAATGGTAACACGGCTACTGAGAAAAAAGAGGGAGAAAGTCAAATACACTTAAAGGGACGGTTCAAGTTTGTCACGGATGCGGCTTAAAGGATGTCAATGCCTCGGAAAGGCTCTGGGAGGAGGTTAGTAGTCAGGGGAACATCGCAATAGGCCTTTCAGCCCCTCAAGCCTGTTCTGCCATTTAATGGCTGGTCTGTAGTCTGACCCCATATTCCTGTCTATCAACCTTATCCCTGTATACCTTTGCTTAACAAAAGTAAATCTATCTCAGATTTGAATTTAACCAATTGTCCAGCATCCACTGCTGTTTGTGGAATAGACTTCCAAACATTCTTCACCCTTCCTGTGTGGACATTCTTCCTAATATCGCCCCTGAATACTCTGGTTCTAATTCTCAGACTATGTCCTTTTGTTCTACAATTCCCAACTGTTGGAAATATCTTATCTTTATCTCCCCGTCTTCTAATTTCTTTAGAACACGGGCCTAAATTGTGTAATCTCTCCTCATACCTGAACCCCTAAAGTCCTGGTACCATTCTTGCAAATCTACATTGTACTTCTTCCAAGGCCAATACATCCATCCGTTGGTGTGTTCCCTGGATCTGCGTATGTACACCAAGTGGAATCTAACAAAGGTTTTGTACAGCTGCAAAATAACCTCTGTTGCGTTACATGGGACGAGAGGCTGGCTGGCAAGGCCAGCATTTGTTGGTCACCCCAGATGGCAGTTAACAGTCAACCACATTGCTCTGAGTCTGGAGTCACACATCAGTTAGCAGTTTCCTTTCCAAAGGACATCAGTGAAAATCTTCCTTGTTTTCCCTCCTGTAAATGCTGAGATAAAATAATTAAACAACATGTTTGCCATTTCCCCATAGCCATTGACAATATCGCCTGTGAGCTTCATTTTCGTATGATCTGATCTATTTTTTTACTTAGTGGGCCTTGTTTTACACTAATGAGATGTGGTTGACCACAAGACGTCATTTAATATTTCTGAAATTCAGAATGTACAACTTTACAAAACTGGCCTTTTTCTCTAATAACATGAGTTGCAGTTCTGAAATGTCTATGGCAGTTTAAAACTGCTTTGGGAGAAGATGATATTAAAATGTGTATACCACCATGATTGCAGCTCATCGAACTGGAGTTGGAGCTGTTCTTCCTACTCTGAAGGTTTCTGCTTTTTGGTCCCAATGTTCTCTGGAATGTGTGTGGGATCCCTCAGACTTAAATGGATGTTTTAGCTCGTTATCATGGTCATTTCTGAGTATGCAGGTTTAGCAGTAGTTTGATTTAACAACGTAATTAGCATATATTTAATGGAGTTTCTATTTCAGGAAGGGTGTTACACCAGACATTATTCGGTATTTTAATGTATTCCTTTAAATTGAGCCAACCGTTGGAGCTTATTTGTCTCAAGAACAATTCTACTGAAATTCTGGTATATACTTGCACACAAAGCCTTGTGGCAGTGTATCATCAAACCCCATTCAATATTCAATAAACGTTTGCATATCTCCCTGGCTTCATTTGATTTGCCAGTGAGCCCTGAAAGCTTCCTGACTTTGTATCTCCGATCCACTGTCTCATTAACACCAATTGAATGTCATCAATCAAAATAATTGGTTTGCGTATTTGGGCCTACTTGCTGCTGTTGCCAGGATTCCAATACTTGACCCACAATGCTGCCACCACCGATGCCACAGATGCCGTGTTACTTCAGTGTCACCACCAAAAGGAAGAAAAGAACACGTCAAAAGAGAAAAGTAGAAAGAAGGATGCAATTGGCCTCGTGATTGAAAATAAACAAGTTCAGGGGCCCAAACGCTGCCTAACCTGCTGCCGCCGCCATCCTTAAAAAAAATCACAAGGAATTTTCACAAGGAGACATAAATTTAAGGTGAAGGTGGAAGGTATAGGGGAGATGTCAGGGGTGGTTTCTTTACCCAGAGAGTGGTGGGGGCATGGAATGCGCTGCCAGTAGGAGTGGTAGAGTCAGAATCTTTGGTGACCTTTAAGCGGCAATTGGATAGGTACATGGATGGGTGCTTAAGCTAGGACAAATGTTCGGCACAACATCGTGGGCCGAAGGGCCTGTTCTGTGCTGTATTGTTCTATGTTCTATGTTCAATGAAGGGCACAAGGCAGATTGACGAGGGCTCGAGTGTTTCACCTCTGAAGTGAGACTAGAGAGGCTTGGATTGTTTTAGATCAGAGAAGCTCAGGGGGACCTGGGTTGTTTTGGATCACAGAAGCTCAGGGGTACCTGACTGAGGTGTACAAAATTATGAGGGGTAGAGATAGCGCAGATAGAATTAAAAACTTTTCCTCTTTAAATTGAATGAATAACCAAGCGAATTCGATTAAAATTACGGGGCAGAAGGTTTAGAGATGTGATAAAATTATTTTTCACCTAAAGCGTAGTTGGAATCTGAAACTGGCTGCCTATAAGGGTGGTAGAGGCAGAAATTCTTTTAATATTTATTAAGTATTGAGATATGCATGTGTGATGCCAAGGGACACTAATGCCCATGGACTATGAGCTGGAAAATTGCACGAGAATAGGCAAGTGGTTGTTTTTGACACAATGGGCTGAAGGGCCGTTTTCTGTGCTGCAAATTTCTTTGACTCAAATTTCTAATTTCAAACTGAATTACTCTGCTGAACGCCCTGACTGTACTATGGACCATTCTTGTACCTTCCTCTGGTCTTCCTTCAAGCCACCCCAACATTGATTGCAATCCAAGTTTAAAACTGAAATCTCTCCAGAAAGAATTAGCCACTCAGCGCAGCAATGACAACATTCCCGGGTTAAAACACCCAGATAACGTGACGCTTAAAGTGATCCAATTGTCTACTGGTTGAACGGGACTAATTGGCGCTTGTGGAAACAAATCGGGAGAGACGCGCACTGAAACCTCACCCGAAGCATCGCGTGGGCTCGCCGTTCATCTGATTCTGCGCGAGCCACACCGCTCGCGAGAAAACAACAGGGATCTGTGAAGATTTGGAGGTGCCGGTGTTGGACTGGCGTGGAAAAAGTTAAAACCAGTAAGGTGCGTATGTCCGCCAACGCACCCATGGTTGCGTGGGATGGTCAACGGCCGATTCTGGGACTGAGTGCGCGTGCGCTAAACCACTATCGAGCATGCGCAGTGACCAGAGATGGAAAATTTCAGTGTTTTGCTCTTTGGTGACGGTGAGAAATTTACTTAATCTTCACAATTAGAGTGTCAGTGAATGGTTTATTGGATGAACAATGTGATGATTTATTGTATGAAAGTCCCATGTTTAACCCACGCACTGCGAAAGGAGGTCCGAGTGCGGCTTTGGAACCAAATTATAAACATCCGAATTTATTACCCCTCCCCGCCTCCCCGAGATCAGACACTATGTGCCCCCCCCAGTGAGATCAGACAGTGTGTGACACCCCAGTGAGATCAGACCGTGTGTGACCACCATCAGTGAGATCAGACAGTGAGTGAACCCCCAGTGAGATCAGACATTGTGAGACCCGCCAGTGAGATCAGACTGTGTGTGACCCCTCAGTGAGATCAGACAGTGTTGAGACCCCCCCCCCCAGTGGGATCAGACAGTGTGTTGCCCACCAGTGAGATCAGACAGTGGGTAATCCCCCAGTGAAATCAGACTGTGTGTAACCCTCCAGTGAGAACACACAGTATGTACCCCCTCCAGTGAGAGCAGACAGTATGTGACTCCTCCCAGTGTGATCAGACAGTGTGTAACCCCCCAGTGAGATCGGCTTGTAACCCCTCCCTTCGTGTGATCAGAAAGTTTGTGACCCCCACAGTGTAATCAGACGGTGTGTGACGTCCACAGTGTGATCAGACAGTGTATGACTCCCCCAGTGAGATCAGTGTGTGACCCCTTCCCCAGTGAGATCAGATAGTGCGTGACCTCCCCAAGTGTGATCTGATAGTGCGTGATACCCCCAGTAAAATCAACCAGTGTGTGACACCCCAGTGAGATCAGTGTCTTACCCGCCCATTGAGAAATGGAGAGTTGCATTTAGCACCTCTGTAGTCATCGTGCATTTCATGACGTCTGATCTGTTTGTGAGCTGGGCTCCGATATTAGGAATCTGCACTTTCTTTGTTCCAATGTTTTCCCTGTCTGTGATGAGTTTTGTCAGATGTTCAGGAATTATTATAAGTTGAATAAAAGGGATGCTTCATCGGAACCTCTGGAATTTGTCTTTCAATGATAAAGTAGTCAAAAGTTTGTGGTGTAGGGGATGATCAGGGGTGGTGACACAGATAAGTCATGTTTGACAAATATGACCAATTTTGAAGTGTAGAAACAGGTAGATCGTACAGATCTGAAGACAGTGCTGATAATATGGTTCACACGTATATTCAGTTACTCAATATAAAAGGAATGATAACTGATTGGGTATACAGTTTTATTTATGTTTGTGCTCACATGTCCAGATTCCAAAATTACTAAGTTCTTGAGAGAGTATTAAAGCTACCAACTATTCCGGAAGGTGAAATTCTAGTAGGATAGATTTGAAGATGCAATTGAAGAAGGGGTGGATGGCCTCAGCTCATTGTTAACATTTGAGAGCATTTTCAGTGGAAAAGAACATTCAGTAAGTGGAAGGGACATAGAATAGTTCCAATTATATAACTACCACAAAACTGGCAGAATAGCAACAAAGGAAATGCTGGATGAAGAAAAAGACCAAAGTTTTCAAACATCCTGATAGCCTCATGCTGTAATAATGTTGGAGTTACTAATCAATCACAATCATCAGTTCATCCAGAAAAAACCCAGACCTGAAGTAAGAAAACACTAGTGACTCTGAACCAAATCTTCAAGGTCTGGGTGGTAACATATTGGCATGGATAGAAGCTTAGTTGGTCAACAGGGATCAATGCTTGGGTCTGTTATTGTTTGTGATATCTAAAGATGATGTAGATGAGAATGTTGGGGTATGATAAGTAAATTTGCAGATGATAAAACGAATGTCAGTTGTTCAGAACAATGAAGAGCAAGGTGTTAGGTTCCATGAGGAGATATACAGCTTGATCAAATGCGCAGCTCAGTGGCAGATTGGAATGTAACCCTGATCAAGGTGATGTGCTTTGGAAGAATTAAGAAGACTATAAAAGGAATGATAACTGTGAGTACTCTGTGAATGGAAAGAATCTTAAAATGTTTGTACACAGAAGAACGGAGGGCAGGTTGATCGGCTTGTTCAGAAGTCATATGAGACACTTGACTTTATCAGTCAAGGAATAAATTCTAGGAGCAGGGAAACGCTATGGTTGGGCTATCACTGGAGTACAGTCTGCCGTTCTGGTCACAACACTGTAGGAAGGATGTGATTGCACTAGAAGAGGACTCCACCAGAATGTTGCTGAGTGCAGTACATTTCAGTGATAAAGAGAACTTGGAGAAGCTCAGTTTTGTTTTTCCTTTCGAGCAGAGGGGGATCTGGTGGAGATGTTGAAGATTGTGAGATTATTAATGTAGAATCCTGACAGTGTGGAAACAGGCTCTTTGGCCCAAAAAGCACACAGCGATCTTCCGAAGAGTGTACCACCCAGACTCATTCCCCATTATTTTGCATTTATTCACCCCCCCCCCCTCCCCACCACGACTAATGGACCTAACCTATACATCTCTGAGCTCTTTGGGAAATTTAGCATGGCCAATCCACCTAACCTGCACTTCTTTGGAGTGTGGGAGGAAACCGGAGCACTCGCAAACACGGGGAGAACATGCAAACACCACACAGACAGTCGCCCAAGGTTGGAATCAAACCCGGTTTCCTGGCGCTGTGGGGCAGCAGTGCTAACCACTGAGCCACCGTAACGCCTCCATTATGAGAGAACTTGAGGAAAGGTTTTTTCACCCAGAAGATGATAGGGCCTGGAACACATTGCTAGGGAGGGTGGTTGAAGTGTGTAGCCTTTGCAAAGTACTTTCATGAACATGTGAAATGTCATAATTTTCCGGGCTATGGACCTAATGTGGGAAAATGGGATTCAGGTAGTTGCTGGTGTGTGGTTTGGTAGTACAGATTATTTGGGCTGAAAGACCTCTTTTGTCGTTTATTATTCTTTGAACGAGAGAATAATCAGAGCGTAGGAATAATCAGAGGTAGAGTAGCTAAGTATGCTGATGAAATAAAAATGGGTAGGAAACTGAATTGTGGAGAGGACATGGGGAGCCTACAAAGAAATATAAGTAGGTTAAAAGAGTGAGCGAAGATGTGGTAAATGTATGATGTGGGAAAGTGTACAATTGCCTTATTTGGAAGGACGAATAAAGAAGTACACATTGTAAATGGTGAGAGATTGACATATAAACATGTTGGAAGCATTTCAGAGAAATGGACTGGTTGACCCAAAGGGTCTGTTCCTCTATTAGAATCATTGAGTTATGCAACTGTATTACATGGAAACAGACAATTTAATCCAACTCGTCCATGCCGAACAGATTTCATCACAGCACCACTTTCAAGTCTACTTCAGACAACTGTCTGTCTGGAGTTTGTGCATTCTCCATGTGTCTGCGTCGATTTTCTCGAGGTGCACCAGTTTTCTCCCACAGTCCAAAGATATGAAGGTGAGGTGGATTGCCCATGCTAAGTTGTCCATAGTGTCCAAGAATATGCAGGATAGATGGATTAGCCATGGGAATTGCAGGGTTACGGAGTATAATGAGGGAGTGGATTTGTGTTTAATGTTGTTCAGAGATCTGGTGTGGATTCAGTGGTACGAATGGCGTACTTCCACACTCGAGATTCTATGCCTTGTTAAGTATTGGTATAACCAATATCTTCAGGTTAGAAAAAAAAAATCCCTTCATCACTTCAATTAATTCTCCTCACCAACTTCAATCTGAAACTGCATTCAGCTTTAATATCTCTGTCTTCTCAGTTCTTGGACTGATCTTTTAATTATTTATCCTCTGCACCACAAATATTGCTACTTTTCCCTCCACAACATTATTCCAGTCTCTCTGTTCTCAATCCGTGAGCTGATGAATTACCCATCCATGCCTTCGACACACGAAGTGATAAGGCTTTTTTTTACTCATTCACGGGATGAGGCATCGCCGGCTAAGCCATCATTTACTGCCCAGAGGGCAGTTCAGAATCAACCACATTGCTGTGGGTTTGGGGTCACATGTAGGCCAGACTAGGTAAGGATGACAGTTTCCTTCCCTGAAGGACATCAGTGAACCATATAGGTTTTTCCAACAATCAAAAATAGAATCATGGTCATCATTAGACTCTTAATTCCAGGTTTTACTGAGTTTGAATGCCACCAGCCGCTGTGGTGGGATTCGATCCCGGGTCCCCAGAGCATTACCCGCAGATTTACATTAATAGTCTGGCGATATTACCACTTGCGCAATGCCTCCCCAATAATTGCAGTGATACTGTGACAGACTTTTCTTTGAGCACATTAAACTTCAATTGTCCGAAGCTCTTTTGCATGAGCTCTATACCACCTGACTTCCACTCAGTTCTCATTCTTTTGCTAGTTTAACTTCAGTGCTCCTGGTGCTCAAATGGCTATCATTCAAATATCCTGCCTTCAGTTTAAGTCCATTCAAGGCCTCAATCCAGACTATTTCTGTGGCCCTCCAGGATCATAGAGTCATAGAACATAGAACATTACAGCATAGAACAGGCCCTTCAGCCCACGATGTTGTGCCAACCATTGATCCTCATGTAAGGTAAACCTAATGAACGCACCCTCAAATTTCTGTGACCATACGCATGTCCAGCAGTCCCTTAAACATCCCCAACGACGTCGCTTCCACAACTGCTGCTGGCAACGAATTCCATGCTCTCACAACTCTTTGCCTAAACAACCCGCCTCTAACATCCCATCTATACTTAACGCCAAACAGCTTAAAACTATGACCCCTCGTATTAACAATTTCCGCTCTGGGATAAAAAAAGTCTCTGGCTATCAACTCTATCTATGACTCTCATTATATTGTACACCTCAATTAGGTCCCCTGCCTTCCATCTTTTTTCCAATGAAAAACGTCCGAGCTCAGTCAACCTCTCTTCGTAAGATAAGCCCTCCATTCCAGTCAGCATCCTGGTAAACCTCCTCTGAACCCTCTCCAAAGCATCCACATTTTTCCTATAATAGGGCGACCAGAACTGGACACAGTATTCCAAGTGCGGCCTGACCAAAATTTTCTAGAGCTCCAACATGATCTCACGGCTGTTAAACTCAATCCCCCTGTTAATGAAAGCCAAAACACCATAGGCTTTCTTAACAACCCTGTCCACTTGGGTGGCAATTTTAAGGGATCTATGTAACTGCACACCAAGATCCCGCTGTTCCTGCACATTGCCAAGAATCCTGTCTTTAATCCTGTAATCAACTTTCAAGTTCGACCTTCCAAAATGCATCACTTCGCATTTATCCAGGTTGAACTCCATCTGCCACCTCTCAGTCCATCTCTGCATTCTGACAATGTCACGCTGCAGCCTACAACAGTCCTCTGTGGTGTCAACGACACCTCCAACCTTTGTGTCGTCTGAAAACTTGCTAACCCATTCTTCAATCTCCTCATCCAAATCATTAATAAAAATTACAAAGAGTACAGACCAAAGAACAGAGCCCTGTGGAACACCACTCACTACTGACTTCCAAGCAGAAAACCTTCCTTCCAATACCACTCGCTGTCTTCTGTCGACCAGCCAATTCCGTATCCAGACAGCTAAATGTCCCTGTATCCCATTCCTCCTGACCTTCAGAACAAGCCGACCATGGGGAATCTGATCAAATGCCTTGCTGAAGTCCATATAAACCACATCCACCACTGGACCTTCATCAACGTGTCCAGTAACGTCCTCAAAGAAATCAATAAGATTTGTGAGGCATGACGTGCCCCTCAAAAAGCCGTGCTGACTGCATTTAATCAAGCCATGCTCTTCCAGATGGTCACAAATGCTATCCTTCAGAATCGTTTCTAACACCGTGCAGAGGACAGACGTGAGACTGAATGATCTGTAATTGCCGGGGATTTCCCTATTTTCGTTCTTGAAGAGAATAATTACATTTGCCTCCCTTTAGATATTTGGATGTTTGGATGTTTGCATTTATTCAAAGTTGTTTTTGGTGACATTTGACAGGCAAGTGAATTAGAAAATGGATACAGACAGAAAAGTAAGTTTGCTAATGACACCAAAATTGGAGATGTCATGGACAGTGAAGAAGGTGACCTCATATTACAACGGAACCTTGATCAGATGGGCCAATGGGCTGAGAAGTGGCAGATGAAGTTTAATTCAGACGAATGCGAGGTGCTGCGATTTGGGAATGCAAATCGTAGCAGGACTTATACACGTCATGGTAAGGTCCTAGGGAGCGTTGCTGAACAAAGGGACCTTGGAGTTCAGGTTCATAGCTCTTTGAAAGTAAGAATCGCAGATAGATAGGATAGTGAAGAAGGCGTTTGGTATGCTTTCCTTTATTGGTCAGAGTATAGAGTACAGGAGTTGAGAGGTCATGTTGCAGCTGGACAGGACATACAGAAAAGTGCTGCTGAGAACACAGTCACATCACCCATGATCTGAATGCGTGGTGGAGCGGTGAAAAAGTATCTAATGGCCCACACCTGCTGCTCAGTCCTGTGTTCCTATGTTCTATTCAAACCCTCACAGTTGCAGCTGGACAGGACATACAGAAAAGTGCTGCTGAGAACACAGTCACATCACCCATGATCTGAATGCGTGGTGGAGCGGTGAAAAAGTATCTAATGGCCCACACCTGCTGCTCAGTCCTGTGTTCCTATGTTCTATTCAAACCCTCACAGCTCCTGCAAGGAGCAGATGGAGACCACTTGGTCCAAATAGAGATCTACAGCACGGAAACAGATCCTTCGTCCAACTTGTTCATGCCAACCAGATATCCCAACCAAATCTAATCCAACTTGCCAGCACCTGGCCCATATCCCTCCAAACCCGTCCTATTCACATATCCATCCAGCTGCCTTTTAAATGTAGTACTAGGCTCCACCACTTCGTCTGGCAGCTCATTCCATACACATACCACCCTCTGAGTGAAAAGGTTGTCCCTAAGCTCTGTTATATATTTTTCGCCTCTCACCCTAAACCTATGACCTATAGTTCTGGACTTCCCCACCCCAGGGAACAGACGTTGTCTACGTATCCTATCCATGCACCTCATGATTTCATAAACCTCTATAAGGTCACTCCTCAGCCTCCAACTCTCCAGGGAAAACAGCCCTAGCTCATTCAACCTATCCCGATAGCACTAATCCTCCAACCATGGCAAGATCCTTTTAAATGTTTTCTGAACTCTTTCAAGTTTCACAACATCTTTCTAATAGGAAATAGACCAGAATTGTACACAATATTCCAACAGTCGCCGAACCAATGTCCTGTCCAGCTGCAACATGACCTCTCAACTCCTGTACTCTATACTCTGACCAATAAATGAAAGCATACCAAACGCCTTCTTCACTATCCTATCTATCTGCGACTCCACTTTCAAGGAGCTATGAACCTGAACTCCAAGGTTCCTTTGTTCAGCAACGCTCCCTAGGACCTTACCATGACGTGTATAAGTCCTGCTAAGATTTGCTTTCCCAAATCGCAGCACCTCGCATTCATCTGAATTAAACTCCATCTGCCACTTCTCAGCCCATTGGCCCATCTGATCAAGATTCCGTTGTAATATGAGGTCACCTTCTTCCCTGTCCATGACATCTCCAATTTTTGTGTCATCAGCAAACTTACTAACTATACCTCTTATGCTCACATCCAAATCATTTATATAAATGATGAGAAGTGGTCGACCCAGGACCGATCCTTCTGGCATTCCACTGGTCAAAGTCCTCCAGTCTGAAAAACAACCCTTCACCGCCACTCCCTGTCTTCTTCCTTTCAGCTCGTTCTCTAACCAAAAGGCGAGTTCTCCCTTTATTCCATGAGATCTTACCTTGCTCACCACTCTCCCTTGGGAAACCTTGTCAAACGCCTTACTGAAGTCCACATCTGCTGCTCCGCCCTCATGAATCCTCTTTCCACTTATCTTCTTCTGTGCTGTGACCTTTCCACAGCAGGTTTCTTGAAATCTGTGTTCCCTCTAAGTCTATGTTCTTCTTCACGTCTCCCTACCTGTACCTGATCAGCAGTAACTGAGTTTGAATCAAGTTCAGAGTGAGACTGAGACAGGGATGGTCATGCCTTTGAATGGGAAAGGATGGCAGCAAATCGGGTTCTTAATGCAGAAACTGATCACTTGACAATTCTGTGTCATGAACATCACTTCTCACTTGTCAACCCAATCCAGGGCTTCTGCACATGGTTGAACACAGTTGGTCTCAGGGCACAGTGCTGAGATACCGTTACAGTCATTGACTGGAGCTGAAATAGTCGTTCTCCTAAACAATGACCGTGTGCCTTTGCACAAGATATGAGGCTAACAAGTGGAGAGTTTTGCAGAAAAACAATCGTTTACTTGACTCATGATTTTGAGTGATGAACAGATTAGGTTGGAGTGTTCTTCACTGTTTTGCCCTTGATCAGACTGCCCAGTAACTATCCTGAAAGGAACTCTGAGGTACAGTTAATGGAAATGCCATGCTCGAGGGCAAAATGGCGTATTTATGATCCCATCTTTCCAGAAGAGGTTTACAGTGTACTCACCATATTCATCATAGATCAGGATAAGTGACTACTTTCCAGGTTCAAAATAACTGGGAAATCCCATTGCTGAGTAGATTCCTTCCTTATCATGCACAATATTTATGTTTAACTCCACTACTCAGTCTATTAATCATTATTCTTTTCAGACAAACACTGAACCTCGTGGGAAAGGGAAATTGCGCAGACAGTTCCAGACTTCTGCTAAATCTTGTGATGGAGGAAGGCTCTAAGACCCAACGTGATGTGGATATCCTTTGTGAAAATGCACCACAGGATCCCAAAGTTGGATAAAATGCTGAAAGAAATAGAGGAACGTGGTACAGTAGAGTCTCACACTATTTCTTCCAGTTTGAAACACTTCACATTTTGCCACAGATTTACACAGATCCGAATTAATGAAATCTAAATAGTCTGAACAGTTCCTGATCTGTTTCATTATATGGATAAGGGTCCGAAATATATCCGAAATACCCAGTGATCTGAAAGGTTCTTAACAATATGGAAATCTTAAATCATTATATTTCATTTCTGTGCATCAGTGTGTTGGACTTTAGCCATTTGTTTTATGATTCAAAATTTGAGAATTAATGTTCACAGCTGGGAAACATAATTCCAGTTGGTTTGGAAGTTCACCTATTTTGCATAAATTCAACTTATAACTCATACGGTTTCTCTTGTATTCAGCAAATGTGTGGAAGTTGGATTATTTCGTCAAATGAACGTGCTGATCACGTTAGGTATCAGTATTACATGGAGGATCCTGGTACATTGTGAAAACCTACATACACCTGGATGGATCCTGATGCACTAAAACGTGTATTTGAATACTCCTGAAATATTGCACTTTGAGTCTGACATATTTGGTCGTTGCCTGCTGATCGAGTGCAGAGATTAAAAACTAAGTGACTTTAAACACCTTGAGTCTGTAATATGGACGCAGGCCATTCAGCTCAGAAGTTGTGTGTCCGTCCTCTCTTCCCTGTATTTCCATAACCATTCTGTTTGTTTAGTCAGCTTTCATCCATGTTTCCTTCTTAACCAGTCCTTTGGTTGTGAACCTAATGTACTTAACCAAATTCAAAACCTCTCTGGAGTAAAGACGTTTCACCTGAATTACCTTCATAATTTATTGGTAACGATTTTCATTTCCATATAAATGCCTCCACTCTCCATATACTGTGTCAACCATCAATCATATTCATAATATGACATACTTTTATGATGTGAACCTCACCCTTATCTCTTCTGCGGTGGGATGAGTCCTGGCCTATTTAGTCTCCCTAGCTAAACACAACCTGCCACGCACAGGTATTTTGGAAAGTGGTGAATTGCCAATCTCTCGTTACCTTCTTGAACCACTGCACAATTGTGGGACACAGAAAGGGAATACCAGGATTTAGATACAGCGACTGTGAATCAATTTGTGGTAGTAGTGTCTCACTTGGAATGAAAATTTCAAGTGATGTTGGTCCCATTCATCTGATGCCCTAGACCTTTCAAATTACAGGTTATGAATGTGCGGTCTAAGGAACCAGGTGAATTGTGGCAATGCATCTTCGAGAAGGTGCACACTGCTGCCATTTTGTGTTCATGATGGATGGAGCGAATATTGAAGGTCATATAAGTGGTCCCCAATCCAGCAGGATACTTTGTTCTGGAAGGTGGCTGAGGATGAAGTTTTCTCCCTGTTATTGAAAGGACATTATTATAGTTGGAGAAGTTTCAGAAAAGTTTTAGCAGTATGTTGCCAGATTTGAAAGATTTGAGTTATAAAAAAAGGCTAGATAGGCCAGGACTTTTTTTCACTGGAGTGTGGGAGGGTGAGAGACGAACTTATAGAAATTAATAAAATAATGAGAGGTGTAGATAGGATGAAAGGTAGTTGTCTTTTGCCTAGGATAGGATTTCAACATGAGGGGTCACATTTTTAAGGTGAGTGGAGAGAGATTTAAAACGACATTTGGGACATTTTATTTAACCAGAGGGTGACACGCGTCTAGAAGGAACTCCCTGAGGAAGTGATGAACATGGCTACAATTACAATGTTTAAAAACATTGTGATAAGTACATGAATACTAAGAGCTTGTGGGGATACGGGCTAGGGGAAGCAGGTGGCAATAGTTTCTTTCGGGATTATGTATGACATGGACTGGTTGGACAGAGGGGTCTGTTTCCGTACTTTATGACTCTTTGACTCTATAAATCCAAGCAAATGAGAACATTCCATTCACACAACTGAGCTTGTATGAAGGTGGCTGGAGATAGGAAGTGAGTTACTTGCGAGAATCTGTAAGATAACGTCTGTTATACGCTTCTGTATAAACCTTGCAGGGAATATGTCAACTTTGTAGAACTCGCCGAGCAAACCTAAAAGAATTTGAATTCTTTCTCGACCATCCTTTATTTACAAGTGATGTGTTCGTGGATGGCAGTTTAACTTCTACACAAATCTGCGTTGAATCTGTGCACGTAATGCAGCATTTTGCTTTCAGGTTTGCATATAACTCAATTACACAAGTAATAGATTTCAATGTATAAAGTTGCATCAGTGTTAATTTATCTAAATTGGAGAACTGTTTTATCTTTTTTGAAGATGTTCAACAGAAAACCAAGGAGACATTGCGGGTCCAAACTGAAAAACTGATAGTGAGCAGTATCCTAACAAAGGAGAAGTTGAAGATTTTCCCACTGGTTGATCCATACACTGAGCTAACGATTATTTCTAACGTTCGTGGTCCGACACTTGTAGAAGACGAACCGTTTGCGCGAGTCCGGGACAATGGAAAGTGGAAAGAAAAACTTCTCCGAACAGAACAGGAAAAAAAGAGTTGATCAGTTGTTCCAATGCAACATTTCCGGGGAAAGTCCGAACCTGGGATTTGAGCAGTAATAAATGGAGTCCCAGGAATTGGAAAAGCAACAATGGTACAAAAGATGGTTTATGGCTTAGCCACTGGAAAAATGTACCCACGGTTGTAATTTGCATTCATTTTTAAATTCCAGGATTTGAAGGATCTTAATTGATGATTAAACATGAGGAAGATGATATTGGTTCATTATCCTCACTTTGGGAAACTTCTGAGAGGTCTCTGCAAATCCTAGACGGACTGCTGTTTATATATGATGGTTTGGATGAATTCAAGGACAGTACTGATTTTTTCTGCCAGTCGGAGAGATACAGAACTCAGTTCATGTGCACTGATCACTGAATGCTGGTGTGAAGTGTCTGACGTTGTGTACAGTTTAATCCAGCACAGGCTGCTCCCTGGATGTTCCATGGATGTTCAGTGCTAGTAACCAGCTGTCTCACTACATTGTATTTATTGGAAAATGCTGAGGTCAGTATCTGGGCTGAAATCCCGGGATATGTTGGTGATGAACGAAAGGAATGTTTCAGCAGGTTTTTTTTTGAAGATCCGATAGTGTCAGCAGCTTTTTTCAAGATGTAGAGATGAATGAGATCCTGCACTCCATCTGCTGCAACCCTTGGTACTGCTGGACCCTCAGTCTATCACTGGGTCTATTCTTCACAAAAAAAAAGGATAAGAAGCAGCAGCAGGTTCCAAAGACCATCACCCAACTTTATTCATTCTATATTTAAAACATTCTGAAAACCATGGCCATCAGATTGAAAACCCCGGTGAGGTGTTTCTGAAGCTTGGTGAGATGGCCTTTACTGGTGCCTGTGAGTAAAAAAAGATTGTGTTTAGAAATGGAGGTTTAATCCAGTAAAATCTGCAACCTTCCCAGTTATTGTCTGGATTCTTGATTGAGAAAGATTATTCTGCACGGATTGTGGGCTACACATTCCCACACATCGCCATCCAAGCATTTGTAGCGGCCCTTGTCGAATTCCTGACTCCTGATCGCAGGAACATTCAGAAATTGCTCACTGAATCACATAGAAAAGAAGATGGGTGATTTGTAATAATCATCTATTTTTTTTTTGTTGGTCTCTCCTCCCTGCAGTCAGCTCGTCCTCTGGAAGAGTTTCTATATTCATTTCTTCGTCAGACAGCTTGTCAGGTCATTGATTGGGTGCAGGACATTTTTAAAGTACACACTGGAAACACTAAGACTATAACTAGTAAAAGGAACCCCCTGAATACATTGCACTACCTGTTTGAGTCTCAGAATAAATCACTTACACAGAACTCACTGAAAGGTGTGGAACATTTTCATTTCGTGACTTGCAACTGACCACAATAGACTGTGTCATCCTCTGTTTTGTCATTGAATTCTGTGATTTATTAAAATAACTTGATCTTGAGAACTGCTACATTCAGTACGAAGGAATACAGAGATTGGGTCCCATATTTCACAAATGCCGAGAGCTGAGGTAACTACCTGTCTCTAATTTCGTCAAATTGTTGAGCAGTCATGTATTGTACCGTTTTCTCCATAAGGAAAGAAGACTAATAATTCAGTTGAACCAGAGAGAATCATTTTCAGCATAGAATTTGTTAATAATAAACATTTATGACAAATTTCATGAGGACTGAAGAATCTTAAAATGGATTCTTGTCAATAGGATGTGATTTTACTGTATTTTCCTAATGAACTAATACAAGTCATTGTATTTTGATCAATAAGTCATCAGATTCATAACCAATAAGACTAGAAAGCCGAATGCAACGCATCTCATGTTCTGAATTATATCTAATACAGCAGCAAGATCAATGCTGCTTTTCTGTTATCTACAAATTTCACTTCAGTGTGGCTTAATCTCATTATAGATCAGCACCAAATGTTTATCTATTTGGTACAAAATGAGTCTTGAATACATTGCAGTGCATTCTATCTGGAAATGTTGAATTTTTTTGCCGAAATATTTCAGCAGCCATTCCTCAGGAATTCCTCCTTGGTATTTTTAACTTCGTGTCTCCTGAGACACTAAGAAATTTTAATGGTGATTCCTGTTATTCTGTTTTAATCATTGCTCTGCTCGCGCATTCCTAAGTCCTATTTATCTGTCTTTATCTATGTCCCAATTTTGTTCTTTTCTATTTTATCTTTTCACGATTCGTTTATATTTAAACTGATTTAATTTCCTTTTCTGCCTGTATTTATTAATTTTACATTTTCTCTGCCTCCCTATTTGCTCTTTTCAGGAGAACACAAACCTTATCCGGGTTCAGTTCGAGTCTGGACCCTCAGTGTAGCTACTTTCTGTTCCACGACTGATGCCAGCGTCCTTTGAAGTGACACTATGTTATCCCACGTTAGCGCTTTAGCCATGTGTTAATTTTTCGATCTAACTGCCTCAATGCAAATTTGCATGAAGTCAGGGAGTTACTGAGAGATTATTAATTATGAGGTTCCTGTTTAATTTAGCTTTTAACTGATATTTCTGCAGATCCCTCCCGTCTCCTTCACCCTGACATGATCTGCCATCATTGGATTATCCCACTTCCTTTCCATTTCCTCCCCAGATGCCATGAGACCTTCTTTAGCCTGACACTTCGTAAGTAGCATACCGTGCCAAAGTTTCATTTGTGGCTACAAAGAACGCTACCTATGTCCCTAATTAGGAAAACCTTCTCTATGGCTACATTCTATTCTGCTCTACTTTGTGTTTGACACCTGGTAGCATTGTCTGCATTGCAACTGTCGTTCCCACAGTCTTCCTCCTTGTCCTCAGACAACCAGTTCATCATACCTGTTGGCCACGATCAATATCTGAGTGATTGGCTCCTCACTCTACTCAGTCCACAGCATACACTTATTTTTGAAGCTGTGCTAACGACTCCAGCTTATGAAGATTAAAGGCACTCTCGTGCTCTGTGATGAGTCACCAACCT
>NC_057755.1:457557-482403 GCF_004010195.1 Chiloscyllium plagiosum | reverse complement strand
GATGGATTGAAGAACATAGGTAAAAGGTTGGCAATAGATAGGCAATCGGCAATATGTCAGAAACGTATGCATGAGTTATAATAATTATTCCTTCTCTCTGGTGCAACAATAAAACAACCAAGCTGATACTGGGCAGTCTTCACTGATTGCAAAGCTGAGTGGGAAGCTTTCCTATTTCCACCCATTAATGGAGATTGCACTTATGATGTTTGCGCAGAGCAGTCTAGTACAATTACAAGTTCCTTCTCCAAGCCCAGGGTGCAGAGCACGTTGCATATGTAGACATGCAATATACTGAGAAAGGCTTCGTCCTGTTCCAGGTTGATGAGATGGGTATCCACCCGGCTGTCCTACACAAAGGCTATTACATCTCTGAGGAGCACGTGGCCGTCAGAGATTATTCTGCCCTGCACAGCGGGGTGAATCACCGATACCATTGGAGAGCTGCCCCAGTTGGCGATGACCTTAGGCAGGATTTTATGGTCTGCATTCAGCAATGAAATTCGTGGCCAAATTCTCATTTCCTCTCTTTCGTCTTACCACTTGTAGATAACGGTGATGATATCTTTCAGCATGGATTCGTGCAGCTTACCTACTAGAAAGAGACTGTCATGTACATCCAGCAGGTCCTGCCCAATAAAGACCCACAGAACTTCGCTTCTCGAATTTATTTTTCTTTTTGGAGGACTCTAGGGCCTTTGTCATCTCATCCCAAGATAAAGGTTGGTACAGTCTCTCATTTTCCATGCAGTCTAAGACCTATGCAATCGAGGTCAGGATGGAACAGGAGGCCGCTGTGTCTGTGTCATGCTATCTGGTATAAAAGAATTTGCTTATCTTAAGGATGTCAGACTAAGATGAAGTTATTAAGCCAACGTCTTCTTTCGGGCTGATGACCACAAAGCACTCCCTGTGCAACTTCTGGAAGAAGAAATGTGAATACATATTATCCAACTCCATGCTGTGAAGCCTTGACCAGATGGTTATGTTGGTCGTCTCCATTGTCTACAGCAGGAGTAAGTTCTGAAAGATTTCCTGCAGTTTGGACAGTTATGCAACTCTCTGTCTTGCCTTCAAAACAGCTTTGAGAATAAAGAATCTCTTAATGTTTCCTTAAACCGTCTTCCAACCGTATGCTGGAGACTCAAATAAGAGCTTCACAATTCTTGAACCTCAGCTTCCATGTTCCTTTGCCAGCCGCTGATCATCCTGTAGAAGAATACAGGTTTGATGTACAGCACAGAAACTGGAAAACTGTCCGCGAGTTGATCAACCTGTTTGGTCACGACCAAATGCATCGATGCTGCACTATATGTCCAAGATGCAAAACGATTTATATATAAGCTCGTACAGCTCTAATGCACAACAGTATTTATGTTATAACAGCATTTATGAATGAATACAACCAACTTCACTGCACAATAATATTTACATTTATACACTAGCAGCTCCAATGCACAACAATGTGCATAACAAAACTGAAACAGTACAGTATACAACAATATTTACGGAAAAATACAGTTAGAATACACATAAATATTTAGACAGAAGTACGAACAGCTTCAACGTGCACTCACATTAACCAGTGAACACAAACAGTTGCAACAGAGAACAACATTTTTGTAAAAACAAGAACAGCTCCAATGCACAATGCTACTTGTATATAAATGCAAACAGAACCAGTTCATGACCATTTTTACCTTGAAATGCGAAGTGTTCCAATACAGAACGGGATTTATAAATGGACACAAAGTGCTCCAACATGTCATAATATTAGTACATTATATATAAGTATATGTGAATATGTTTTTATAGAAACACACGTTCGGAAAACATGCAACACTGTATATGAATAATTAGAGGACGGAAGCGGATGTACTGTCGCCAGATTTGAAAATAACATAAATTAGGTGGGAAGGCAAGTTGCAAGAAGAATACAAATAGTTTACAGAGAGATATTGACAGGTGAAGTTGGTGGAGAAAGTGAGGACTGCAGATACTGGAGTAGCAGAGTTGAAAAATGTGGTGCTGGAATAACACAGCAGGCCAGGCAGCATCCTGATCCTCGGATGCTGCCTGGCCTGCTTTGTTTTTCCAGGTGAAGTTGGTTGGCCAGTCGTTATCAAATAGGATATAACTTTTTATAATGTGAATTTGCTTATTTTAGCAGTTTGAACGGCAGAACAGAGTAATATTTAAATAGAGAAAACCTGAAGAAAGCTGCCACTCAGAGGGACTTTGGGGGCAACCGTGCACAAAACACGGAAAGCTAGCTCAGGGATGGAGCATATAATCAGGAAAGCTAATGGAATGTTGTCCCTTCTTTCAAGAGGATCAGAGTACAAGAGTAGAGAATCTTACTGCAACAGTGCAATGTACTGTTGGGGCCACATCTGCAGTTTTGTGCAGTTTTTGTCCTCTTATTTAGGGAACGAAGCTCTAGCATGCAATATTTGCAAAACATATCACAAATAGATCCAACTTACAAAATTATTTAGATACAGACAAAAACATCTCCAGTGCCAATCTATATTTCCATTCAGGCACAAATGTCTCCAACTCACAAAAGTCTTTATAAATCGACGCAAAATGCTCTTACATACAACAATAGTTACATTTCTGGACAAAAACCTACAACACACAATTATATTTACATACAGACACAAACATTTTAGACATAGAACATAGAACAATGTAGCGCAGAACAGGTCCTTCGGCCCTCGATGTTGCGCTGACCTGTGAACTATTCTCAGCTCGTATCCCAACACTATCACAAAATCATCCATGTGTTTATCTAAAGATTGTTTAAATCTCCCAAATGTGTCTGAATTGACTCCATTAGCAGATAGTGCATTTCATGCCCTTACATCTCTCTGCGTAAAAAACCTGCCTCTGCCATCTATATTACATCTATCACCCCTAAATTTGTACTTATTCCCCCTCGTACAAGCTGACGTCATCATCCTAGGAGAATGACTTTCACTGTCTACTCTTTCTGATCCTCTGATCATCTTGTATGTCTCTATCAAATCACCTCTTAGCCTTCTTCTTTTTAATGAGAACAGACCCAAATCTCACAGCCTTTCCTCATTTGACCTGACCTGCAGACCAGGCAACATCCTTGTAAATCTCCTCTGCACCTTTTTCAATGCTTCCATATCCTTCCCGAAATATGGAGACCAGAAATGTAAGCAATATTCGAAGAGTGGCTGCACCAGTATTTTGTATAGTTGAAGCATGATATTGCGGCTCCGGAACTCAATCGTTCCCCGAATGAAACCAAACACATCGTATGCCTTCGTAACAGCACTATCCACCTGGGTGGCAACTTTCAAGGATCTATGTGCATGGACTCCAAGATTCCTCTGCACATCCACATTACCCAAGAATCATTCCATTGACCCAGCACTCTCCCTTCCTGTTATTCTTCCCAAAGTGCATCACCGCACGTTTAGTTGCAATGAACTCCAATTGCCACCTCTGAACCTAATTCTGCAGTTAATCCAAGTCACCCTGCAACCTGTAACATTCTTCCACACTGTCCACTACTCCACCGACTTTAGTGTTGTCTGCAAATTTGCTAATCCATCCACCTATGCCTGTGCCTCGGTCGTTTATAAAACTGACAAACAGCAGTGGTCCCAAAATAGATCCTTGTGGCACACCACTAGTAAGCGGACTCCAGGCTGAATATTTTATTCAACCATCACTCGCCTTCTTTCAGAAAGCCAGTTTTTAATCCAAACTGCTAAATCACCCTCAATTCCATGCCCCTGCATTTTCTCCAGCAGCCTACCATGTGGAACCTTATCAAAGGATTTACTGAAGTCCATGTATACCACGTCAACTGCCCTCCCCTCATCTACATGCTTGGTCACCTTCTCAAAAAACTCAATGAGGTTTGTGAGACACGACTCGCCCTTGACAAAACCATGTTGACTCTCTGAAATTAAATTGTTGCTTGCTAGATGATTAAAAATCTTGTTTCTTATAATCCTTTCCAAAACCTTTCCTACAACAGAAGGAAGGCTCACTGGTCTATAATTACCTGGGTCATCTCTGCTGCCCTTCTTGAACAAGGGCACAACATTTGCAATCCTCCAGTCCTCTGGTACTAAACCTGTAGACAATGACGACACAAATATCAAAGCCAAAGACTCTGCTGTCTCCTCCCTACTTTCCCAGAGAATCCTCGGATAAATCCCAGAGAATTGTCTACTTTCACTCCTTCTAGAATTGATAACACCTGTTTGTAACTGACCTCGATCCTTTCTAGTCGAATATCTTGTACCTCATTCTTCTCTATAATATTCTCCTTTTCCTCACTGAATACCGATTAGAAATGTCCGTTAAGCAACTCCCTGGTCTCCACAGGGTCCACATTCAACTTCCCAACTCTGTCTTTGACTGGTACGAGCCCCACCCTAACCGTCCTTTTATTCCATTTATTGCATGAAGAATTTGAAATGAGTTTCATGAAGCATTCAGAAAAAAGTTGATGCACACATGGTACAAATTGATATCACAAGACTTTTTAACTGATTAATCTGGGCTATCTCACAGAAAACATTATTAACATTTCCAGAACATGTAAATAGAACAGAGTGCATGAAAAGGGAAAAGAATATACCTTCAAGCACAGCAGATAATTGGACAACAATGAGAAGAATGGAAGGCAACGAAAGACTAAAGGTGCTGTATTTAAACGAATGCATCATATGAAACAAGATAATTGAGCTTGTAATGCAGGATGTAATTTGCATATATGATAAGGGTATCACAGTGATATATCTACAGGAGGTTTGGTGCGAGGAACTATATATCCAAGGGTACACATCCTTTCAAAAGGACAGTGAAATGAGTAGAGAGGGCAGCGTTGTTTTATTAGTAAGAAATGAAGTTAAATCAGTAAATAATGGCAGCAGGTTGATATAGCGTTTAAATCTACTGCCTCACAGTGGCAGGGACTCGGGTTCAATTCCCACCTGCGGCGTCTGTCTGGTTGGAGTTTATACATTCTCACTGAGTCTTCGTGGGTTTCCTCCAGGTACTCTTTTTTCCTTCCAACAATGTGCAGTTTAGTTGGATTGACCATGTGAAAAGCCGGATTACACGGACGGGGAGAGGAGGTGCAACCGGGTGGGATGCTCATCAGACAATCAATGTGTGCTTGTTGGGCCGAATGGTCTGTCTCGACACTGTAGAGATTCTGTGATTCAACTGCAAGAAGTGATATACAGTCAGAAAAAGCAGAATTTATGTGGGTGGAGCTGAGAAGCAGTAAAGGAAGAAAAAAGACAGCGATGCAGGTTGTGCACAAGCCTCCTCCCAGTCGTCAGGGCGTGAGGCAGGAAATAAATCAGGAGATAGAAAAGGTGTATCGGAAATGCACAATTACAACAATCACAAGGAAACTCAATATCTAATGGAGAGGGGAAGTTAAGTTGGCCATAGGTTTCATCAGCAGGATTTTTTTTTTCTTGAGCATCTTGCAGTGATAGAAAGTGAGGACTGCAGGTGTTGGTGATCGGATTCAAAACTTGTGGTGCTGGAAAAGCAGTTGTGAGGCAGCATTCGAAAATTACGAGAGTTGATGTACTGAGCATATGCTCTTCATCAGGAATTCATCTTCATTCCTGATATACAGCTTATGCTTGAAACGTGGACTGTCCTGCTCTTTGGATGCTGCCTGACCGGCTGTGATTTTCCAGCACGACACTTTGTCACGTTGTAGTAAAGCCAAAGAGAGAACAGAAAACGTTGTACGTGTTGTTGTGTATGACGTCGACGTGATTAGGGAGCATAACATGAAGGAACATTGTCGGGCAGTCACCTCAATATCGTCCAATTCACCCTGCAGTTTGAGAAGGAGAAGCTGGAATCTTATGTAACGGTATTTGAATTCTGTAAAGGTAATTATGGTGACATGAGGGAGGAGCTGGCCAGAGTTGATTGGACATAGAGCCGAGCAGAAAAGATAGTGGAGCAGCAATAATGTTAATCTCTGGGACTAATTCAAGAGGCAGAACAAAATTTAATCCCAATGGAAGAAGAGACGTACAGAGGCACGGATAAGGCAATCAATACTGACAACGGAAGTTAGGGACAGCATAAAAACAAAAGCACAAACTATAGTGAATTTTAGTGGGAAGTAAGATTTAGATTTAGATTAGATTACAGTGTGGAAACAGGCCCTTCGGCCCAACAAGTCCACACCGACCCGCCGAAGAGAAACCCACCCATACCCCTAACCTAACACTACAGGAAATTTAGTATGGTCAATTCAACTGACCCTGCACATCTTTGGATGGTGGGAGGAAATCGGAGCACCCGGAGGAAACCCACGCAGACACGGGGATAACGCGCAAACTCCGCGGGAATTGAACCCGGGTCTCTGGCGCTGTGAGGTAGCAGTGCTAACCACTGTGCCACCGTGCCGCCCAAGAGGAGTGGGAAACCTTGAAAAAACAGCAGAAGAGACCTAATAAAAGCAATAAGGGGGGGAGAAGATGAAAAGGAAGATAACATAGCTGGCAATATAAATGAAGATTGCAAAAGCTTTTTAGATGTACGAAAGATAAGAGAGAAGCAAGAGTGGCTATTGGACCACTGGAAAATGAGGGTGGAGAAGTAGTAATGGAGATCAAAGAAATCGGGAAAGGACTTGAATGGGTTATTTGCATCAGTTTCCATACTGAAAGTACTCGCAAGATTCTGAAAGTTCAAGACAGTCGGGACAGAGATAAGTGAGATGCCTATTATTAAAAGCAAGGTGCTGGAGAAGCTGACAAGTCCGAAGGTGATAAGACATTCACACCAGATAGATTCTTGTTAAGTTTGTGCGGTGGGAGAGGGAGGGTCCTCAGGTGAAGAAGGGAAGATGGATTTGACATATCAATTAGATGAACCGCGATCTTCTAGAACGGGGTGGAGGGAGTACCAGGCTTGAACGGAAAACTGAATTACTGCCGCTTATTGTCTGTGTGTCCTGTGTGTGTCAATCGGCCAGTCAATCAGGGACAGCAGTGTGTTCCTGAGCGTGGTGAATGGTTAACCCCTTCCCATCAACCGCTGGGTGTTATACTCCGATCCATGTGATTGTGCTGATTGAATCTTAGCTGTACATATGCAATTCCTGCATTGGGAACACTGTGGCTACCTCTGGAGCTGTCTCAGTTGTTTTGGTGAATCATTAAGTAAAGAATTTACTTAAGTAAAGAATGATACAGTGTAAGATTTTTGCACTGTACACTACCAACAGAAGTATGAAGCTGATGGATATCATAAAGAGTGAAATCAATGACTTCCTCCGGCTCTCCATCTCTGCGACTTTGTGATTTTCACCCTTCCTCTGACCCCTCAGGCTCTTGCAGACTCGACTGGCCACTAAAATCTACCTGACCGTCAGAATGTCCATCAACGGAATTAACATGAATGGGATGAAAGGGGTTAAAATGGTATCAAGCCAATTAAATCCCAGCCATCTGGGATCAGTAAAAAAATCGGGAATACCATGGAACATTGTCTCGTATCCTCTTTGGTTCAAACCTAAAATGGAAGCGAATGCTTTTTATACAGATCAGAATTCGAGCTATAGGAAGAGCCACAGCCAAGGCTTTCTGTGTCCAATAACTTCTCTTCTGTTTCAGGCAATAAATGGCGACAAAATGATTATTGGAGAAAAGAACAGTGAACCAGGTGGAACAGTCTGTGGCTATATGAACCACGGCAAAAAAAGGGACTGCACACAGGGGTGAGGTCCAGGAAACACATTGGAAAGTAATAAATATTCAGTCTCCTCCGTACGATGTTCGTAATTATGAACAGCAGATCTGCCGTTGCCATAACCATCAGGCAGCGCATGGTGCAGTTTGAAAGGGCACACATTCTCTGTGCAAAAACCAAAATCACCAGTACATTAACTGGAGGAGACAGAAGGTAAACGAAAATCAGAAATTACAAATCAAACATTGCCCCAGACAGCAACAGAAATCAGTTGGGACCGGTCAGAGGTCCAATCTAAAAATGACAGTCCCATGCCTGTCTCAAAGCAAAGCTGCTCTTGTGTTTCACTAATTGTCGGCAGGGAATTGACAAATGATGAGTGGGCAAGAGAGTTTGCATGGATTTAAGGAAATGGCTTTCACTCAGGTAATATTGGGGATCTGGAATGCAGTTCTTGGGAGGGTAGTTGAGCGAGCAACCTCACAACCTTTAAACTCTACCTGAATGAGCACTCGAAGTCGCATAACAATCGAAGCTATGTACCTCGTGCTGCCAGGAGGGACGAGAGTTGATTAATTTTAGTATTGAGGGACTGAAGTATCTATTCTGTGCTTTCGGATTCTATAATTTTAAACATTTCGTCTAGGAGTCACGTTTGGAGATTAATCAGTGGATGCTGGAAATGTGGAACAGAAAAAGAAATAGCTGGTGAAACTGAAAAGATATGGCAGCATCTGGGAAGAGATAAATTGAGTTAACCTTTTGTGCTTAGAATCACTCTTCATCCGAACAAATTCTTCTCAAGAAGAACCACTAGACTCACATCATTAAGTCTATTTTCTCCCGAACAACACTATTACTGCAAAGGACAGGTGTTACTATCAAAAAGGGAATTGAAATACAAAGTTTTGATATGAATCTGCTATGGAACCTTCGGAAAACCTCACTTAACATACCGGGTTTACTTCTGTTCATTATAATACGAATCATGCGTTCATACGATGGAGACGTTGTCATTGTTTGATGCAGAGTGATAATAGAGCTGAGAAAATTTAGTTTCATCATCAATGGCACAAGACACTATCTAAGACCTCTGTGTCATGATAAGCAGAACACGGTAACACATTCAGACGCTGATAGCTTGTCTTGCAATGTCAAAAATCCCTAGTCATATTTAGCAAGCGTTCTAATTTTGACTCAGCAAAGAGTGCAAAACTCAAAGAGTATAATGTGATTTTGAATTGTTTTCTCTTCATTGCCGAACTCACATACTTTTGGAATGATCCTGTCAACATTTTATGAATAAATTGAAAAATGAAAATCCAAACAGACAGTGCACTTGTGGAATCATAGATTGCCACTGCTCTAGTCTGTGTACAATAAACTACAATCTAATAAAATTCCGGACTCTCTGACTCTCTAATTAAACAAGGTGAACTGTATTAACCAAATGGTATGATTCATAAGGTATTATGCTCTAAATTTAGTTCATTTTTTTCCTTCATGTAAAGAATAAGGAAGCTATAATCCTCTACGTTTTTCATTCCTTCCTGTAATTATTAGTAAGCTATAATCTCTTCTTCATTGAGTAAGTGGAAGGAAGCCACAGCCTTCTGGATTTCAGTTCAGCACTCGTCCGCTGTCCTCCTACCTCATGGAACTATATGAAAGTTATGGCACAGGAACAGGCGTTCAGTCCACTATGTGAATTCAATCTAACAGTCCTCCGACTTTCCACTGTTGTTAAATAGGATATTTAAGGCATCGAAACATCTCATTCAGCCCATCATTTGTAAGTCAACTGAGTAAACCAGTCACCTGCTCTAATTCCAATTTTCAGCACCCAGTCCACTGTCTTGAAGGTGACTTCACTTCAGTTGCAGATATTATCCCCCTTTCAATGTGTTGAGGGTTGTCACCTCAAACCCCCTAAAACTGGTAGTGAACTCGAGAGAGACCATCGCCTTCTCGATGAAAGAGTTCGCCTCATCGTCCCCCATAATGCTTCCAGCAATCAACCTTATTCTATTTCCCTTGGTGAGTGGTCCACTCCAGTCTGGGTAACCGGTCTCTCGTAATACCCTCATTATTTTGTGTACTGCGATCACATCAACCCTCAATCGCCTCTGTTCTCAGGAAAACAAGATAAGCCTATCCAATCTTCCTCCAATATTTCAGTCATTGCCAGGCTCGGACAACATTCTTGTAAATCTTCTCTGTACTCTTTCCAGTGAAATTCTGTCTCTGGTGTTAACCGGTGACGAGCAATGTTCACAACACCGTAACGGAGAGGTACTCAATGTTTTATGTCATCGCAGTGTCACAGATTTTACAGGGAACAAGATATTTTTTTTTTAGATTTAGTTACGTCCACAGTGAGGGGGCAGTAATTTTGGAAACAGTTAATATGGAAGTGATTCCCATTGTGGATTTCCGGCCAGATTCTGGTACAAATAATGGATCCTAACGGCTGCAGTTGGGAACGTCTAACCCTTTGTGGGGTCAGTAGGTCAGTAGCTCAGAAGTCAGACTACGTGTTTAATAGCCTGTCTTCTGTTCCTATAAAAGGTGATGTAATTACAGAACAAATCAAATGCTGGAAATGGATACAGCTTAATAGATTACAATCTTGTTTGTTTCAGTTTTGAACAACGTGATCTCTTGGTGAATCATAAATACATAATGTAACAAATTTTACTTCAATAACAAAACAGCAGTTTGGTGCTAAAGAAATTATGATAAAATGGAATAAGCACACAGCAAACATATATCCTAATTAATGCCAAACATTCTTCAAATTCAACAGAAAAACAACGGGCATACAAGGCTCCACTTGTAGTAGAGTTCCAAAAAATCACTTCTCATATAATATTCACACCAGAATAACTGTGTCTTATACTTGATTAAACGATTTGCAACTTGCAATTTAAATCATAACTATGATAGCTTCTTGTGGGAGTGAACACAGCTGAGCTTCAATGCATGCAGCTTTAAGTAATCTCTTCTGATTTTCTTCCTGTTATCACAGCACTTCTGGTCATGAATGAACACATACTTTTCACTCGAAGGTAATATAATTGAATGCTTCTCTCAGTCCCTTCTCATGAGTACTGATATATACATCCATCCAGCTCCAGGTTGTTCCACGGACTAAAATAAATGACTCAAAGTTAAAAATGAAATGAAAGGTTTCTTAGGTAAGGGTGTTATGATTAAGATCAAATCCCAGAATTCACGAACAAACCTTTGAGGTTCTCTAAATACCGTGCTGAGCTCCAAGCAATTGAAAAGAAACACAGGTTCGTTTGAGCACCCAGACATTCATCCCATGACCATTCTGCAAAAGAGATATTTAAAAGAAATTGCTGTGGTTGCAGAAATGCCTGCATGTTACCTGTCAGCTGCAAATACACAGAGAAACCTTCCGGTTAATCACGCAGGGAAACCAGAAACAAATGTTATCGCAATTTTTACATCAAAAAAATCCCCATTTATCGAATGTGACTACTGCAATTAATCCCATTGAAACTCTTTGTAGTCTCTGATTGAAATGGAAAATTCCAGAAGAACAAAGAGCGAGGAAAATTTACAGCCTAAGAACAGGTCCTTCGGCCCTCCAAGCCTGAGCCAATCCAACTCTACTGTGTAAACCTGTCGCCCAACTCCTAAGCATCTGTTTCCCTCTGCTCTCCACCTACTCATGCAACTGTCCAGGCGGACCTTACATGAATCTACCGTGCCTACCTCTACTACCTCTGCTGGCAATGATTTCAGGCACCCACCACCGTCTGTCTAAAGAACTTGCCGCGTGTAACCCCCTTAAATTTTTCACCTTTCGCCTTGAAAGCGTGACCACTCATTACAGAGTACTTCACCCTGGGAACAAGCTTATCTATATCTAACCTGTCTATGCCCGACATGATTTTGTAGATCTCAATAAGGTCCCCTCTCAATCTCCATTTTTACTAATGAAAGCAAACCTAACCTACTCAACCTCTCTTCATACCTTCCATCGCAAGCAACATCCTCAAAAACCTTCTCTGCACCCTCTCCAAAGCATTCATACCCTTTTGGTAATGCGGCGACCATATCTGTGCACAGTATTCTAAATACAGCCGAACCAGCGTCATCCAAAATTTTAACATGACCTGCCATCTCTTATAGTAAATATGCCTTCCGATGAAGGCAAGCATGCCATATGCGATCTTGACTACTCTATACACTTGGGCAGCAACTTTCAGGGTACAATGGACCTGAACTGCCAGATCTCGCTGTTCACCAATTTTTCTCATCAAGGTTCCAGGAGGAGATGAACTATCCAGAGGAAAGTTCATTTTCCTTGGCAATTCTTGTGGAAACTGCAATGATGGGGATTCCACAGAGTCTCTGCAACCTGAGATGAGATCACTGCTCGTCTGCCCCTATCTGAGGGTGGTCACAGCATGCCGCTATATCATTTCCAGTTGCAGAGTGAAAGCGAAGATAATGCTCACACGGATTCATTCGAATTCAATGGTGCAAGGCATTTACCAGAAACTGTTACAATTGGAAGGACTGTGCAAAATATTTTCTGCGACGAGGTGCTGTTCCCCCAAAATCTTTCACACTTCCTGCTGACATCACCTGGGTAAATGTCTCATTGCATTTCAACAGTTTTTTTTTTCAAGAATATGAAGAAACAGATGACAAATGTGAGTTAAACCCCAGTTATGACAGAACACGTTTTGAAGTTTATAGAAATATTGAATCTCATTTGTTCACTAACACACATTGGAAGATGCACACACTCTAGCAGTCATACCAAACACCAACCATCATATGATTGCGAACATTTGGTAATTGACTTTCGGATGTTCAGCATTTATCAGAAAATGGTCCTTCTCAACACAGGCCTGTAGCTTCCTTGTTTCCCAGTGGCTGCTCCGTGAAATGAAGTTTATTTGGTTACTTGAGAAGACACGTTGTATGTTTTAACATATTCGACACCTGACTAGAATTCCTTCCCTTGTCTGGATGCAAAATCATAATCCAATATCGCTACTCAAACTCATTCCCAGCTTTAAATGAATTAAGTAACTCATCAAATGACATCGTCAATGGTTTCATAAACTCCAGTTAATACAGTTCCTCCTACTCGAATGAAACCTCCTGGAAATGCGTTAGAGCTGATTCTGGGATGCATGTGAACTGTACAGAGAGGGTGATTCATTTTCCATATTTGTAATGTACCAAATATGTACAGAAGATAACAGTGAGGCACATATGAGCCGTAAAGCAGCAGATGGGAGTAAATTGTTCTCTGCAACCTGCAGTGCATTGGACATGCACAGAAGCAGATATTGAAACAGAAATGGACTGAACAGCAGCACATGGAAGTGAATATTTATTGGTGATCTGCAGTGTACTGGACGCATACATTGAATAAGCAAAACACAACTGACTGACAATGGGATGGAAGAGTTGAAGTAAGTTGTGATGTAAGGGAGGGATTGGCACATGCAAAAATGCATAATTGTTAAATGTGATTATTTACGTGGGAGCCAATTAGTTTTGTTCGTGAGACCTAGTAACAATGGGGAAATTAGACTTAGTGTGAGGACTGATAACGGAGAAAAACAGAGAGTGAGAATGAGTGGGTGAATGAGTTAGACATAGAGATATGTGAGCTGTTGTTCCCTCAAATTAGTTTAGAAAGGATTTCAGACTATTGCTAGATTGTTAGATAATTATACTCGTCCTAGATCAAAGAGGTGCAAGAAGCCTCTGATATTCACGTCAGTTGTTTCCCTTATTGTTTTGGTAACTTTATACCACGCCGATCCTTCGTAATTTAAAGAGAATCACGTTGGGTTTGTGTTATTTCTCACCTTCATGACTGAACTGCTACTCATTCTGGTGATGCTATGCTGCATTTTAGCGGCATGGACACAGAAGTCCACACAATTACTTGTCGTGCTGGGCTAACGTTAACTGTGCAAAATTAAAATGATGGGCCATAGATTTGCACGTAGTGTTCAATATAGATAAGCATGAGGTGTTGAATTTTAGTGACGTAAACCAATGCAGGACAGACAAGCTGAATGCTTGGTTCCTAGGGCATCTTTTCCAACAAAGAGATCTTGGGGTACAGATTTATAATTCCTCATGAGTTCAGAGGTATATAGGAAATTAGGGAAGGCGTTTCGTGCACTTCTCTTTATTGATCAGTGCATTAAGTGCAGAGTTTAGTAATGAGTTTGTGTCTGTTGATATGGACAAGGCCAGACACGTCAGAACAGTTCAAGACTGTAGCGAAGACCCCAACTTTGCATTTATTTAAAGCAAGTGTATCGTGGATATTCCAGCAGAGAATTACTGGGTCAAACTAAGCAGAATTGTAAAACAAAGTTTTAAACAAAGCAGAATTTATTTACAAGATCATTGAATGAAATACAAAGAACAGAAAACAGAATACTGAATAAATTATCATATCTGAAAAGCCAACAGACTGTCTCAACTTAATGATACTGTTCCAAAATACTTGCAACAATCTCCAAACACAGCCCTTGGCACAAAATATAAATCAAACAAGGGCTTACAAGCTTTATGTTAGAGAGGGAAAGAGAGAGACTCCAGCAATGTCAGCTTCACTCACTCAAACTCCCTCACTGCATTTGATGAGACCAAAGAATAGCTGAACAGAGCTGAGGCAACTGGCTACTCTACTTAAATTATGCAAGTTTTTAAAAAGAACTTGAATGCCTTCTGCCTGAGGAGCATCTGTAAGCTGTAAAATAATTGGCCCTAAAATTCATCCAAACACAGGCTGATCGGACCTTGTGGTGTTCATAACCGCTCCAAGAAAAAAAAGGCCAACCTAACATTGCCAAAGGAAACGCTTCATCACGCTGTACAAGACACTGGTTAGGCAACTCTTGGAGTACTGCATTCAATGTTGGTCTCGCTGTTAAAAAAAAAGTTATCTCAAAATCGTGCAGAAAACGTTTGTATGGATGTTTTCGGAATTAGTGTTTTTGTGCAATAGGGAGAGAAGGAATCTGTTGAAGCTCTATTCCCTTCACAATCAGAAGCTGAGAGCTGATATTAAAGACGTTTATATAATCATAGAGACACAGAAAAGGGAATAGTCAGTGCCTTCTTTTATCCCAGGATAGGAGAGAACAAAACAAGAGGGAATAGTCTTGAAGTGAGATAGGCAAGATATAAAATGTATCTAAGTGGCAATTTTTCATGCAACGTTTGGTGCGTGTATGGACTGAGTTGCCAGAAGAAGTGGTGGAGGTTGGGAAAACCATAACATTTCAAAGGAATCAGGATGTTGACACGAACAGGAAGATTTTGGTGGACATGGGGGCGATATGCTAGCAAATATGGCTAAATTAATGTAAAATACCTGTTCGCATAAACGGGTAACGTTGAAGGGTGTTTTTCTGTTCAGTACAATTTCAGCACTCTATGACGTTGTGACAGAATTCCTTCTGGAATTTTAGCTTTAATTTTTGGAAAATGCTCAATGAGATATAGGTTTAATAATACAGCTGCTGCAGAAACATCGCTTTTCTTATTTTTGATTATATGTGAGACAGAATCAGGTGAAGGAGCATTGCTCCGAAAGCTAGTGTGCTTCTAATTAAACCTTTTGGACTATAACCTGTTGTTACGTGATTTTTAACTTTGTACACCCCAGTCCAACACCGGAATCTCCGAATCATGGATAAACACATGAAACGTCATAGTATTTGAAACCTGGAGTATAGTGCTGGAATCTGGGATGATGGAAGATTTTGTGTAGCTTTGACTGCACAAACTGAATGGAATGAAGGATCGCTTCTGTACAGTCTGCTCCTCTGATTCTAAGAATTCCTTCTAGGGCGCAGGTTGGGAAATGTAGCATTTTAATGAAATAAATGAAAGGGATTTGAATGCTGGAAAAAAAATGAAACAGTGTCAGAAGTAACTGGCAAAACCCAACAGGTATGGCAGCATCTGTGGAGAGAAACAAACTGAATGCAATCACTGTTCATCAGAACATCTTCATCTGAACATGGGTCACTGAACTCAAACATCATCTCAGGTTTCTCCCCGCACAAGACCCTATCACTGCAACCAAAAGACAGGGATTTATTTCTAACAGGAAATAAAGATTTAAAGTGTTGATATTCATCTACAATGGAACATTTCTTAGACTGCTCTTCGCACACCCGGCAGAGTTAGAATCAGAGAGATAAATAGCTTGGAAGCAGACCCTATTGCCCAAATTGTCCACGTGGACAAGTTAGCCTAAATCAATCTAGTCCCTTTGCACCCATAATCCTCTCAATCCTTTTTATTCAATTCAACATTCAGCTATCTTTTCAATATTGAAATTGCTCCAGCCTCCATCACTCCGTCTGGCAGTTCATTCCATACACGTACCACACTCTGCGTGAAAAAGTTGCCCCTTAGATCTATGTTGCATCTTTCCACTCTCACCATACATTTATGCCTTCTCGTCCTGCACTCCACCACCCCCGGAAAAATACTTAATCTATTTAACCTGTCCATGCACCTCATGATTTTATAAACCCTCACACGGTCACTGCTCAGCCAGCAAACCTACGGGAAAACATCGTCAGCTTATTGAGCCTCTCCCTACAGCTGAAACCGTCCAACCCTGGAAACATCCTTATAAATATTTTCTGAACGCTTTCAAGTCTCATACCATGCCCTCGTTTGGAGAGAACAGAAATGCATACAATATTCCAAAAGTGTCCTATACAACGTCCTGTGCAGCCGCAACATGCCCTCCCAACTTCGATACTCAATGCTCTGAGTAATAATGGAGACCATACCAAACACCTTTTTCAGTATCATCTCTGACTGAGATACCTCTTTCAAGGAAAAACGAACCTGTACTCCAAGCTCTCCTGGTTCAGCCACACACCTCAGGACCTGACCGTTCAGTGTTTAAGTCCGTGGTCAAATGCAAAAAGATCTGGACAATATCCAGGCTTGGGCGGAAAGTGGCAAGTAACATTCGCACCACACAAATGCCAGACAATGACCATCACCAATAAGAGACACGCTAACCACCGCCACTAATCATTCAATGGTACTATCATCACCGAATCCCCCACTGTCAACATCCAGCAAGCACTTCCACAGAGCTCGAGGCTACACCTGATCCATGCCTGGGGATTTATCCACCTTCATATGTTTCAAGACATCCGACACACCCTCCTCTATAATATGAAAATTTTGAAACTGTCGCCATCTATTTCCCAGAAAAATCCTACCAAGTACAGCCGTTACGTTATCCCTTTGCAAAAACGTAACTCCTCATTCATCTTGTCCCCGATCTTTCCTTCCTACAGCATTTCTATTCTGAAACTTTAAGCTGCTAGTACTGTCCATCCCTGAAACACATCTGTGTAATTCCTGTGATATTAAAGTTCAATGTTCCTAACCATGCCCTCAGTTCATTTGCCATCCCTATTAGGCATCTTATATGGAAATACTGTAAATGCAATTTAAACTATAAGTCGAGCCTCCTTCTCTGCTTTGCTCTTGCCTGCCCTGACTATTTGACTAGCTCCTTTATTCAATGGTATCATTCTTAGATTGATCTCTTTCCTCACTATCTGCCTGGGTCCCCCAACCACGCCCTCCCCCCACACACCAAAAGCCCACACCGCTGACTTCGACATTACTGGTTCAAATATTCCTGAACAGCTCTTGTAAATCTTCCTGCCAGTAAATTAGTTCCTTTTCAATTCAATCCGTCTTTCTCATACAGGTCACTTGGAGTCAAAGAGTCAAAGAGATGTGAAGCATGGAAACACACCCTTCAGGCCAACTCGTCTATGCCGACCAGATATCCCAACACAAGCTAATATCTCCTGCCAGCACCTGGTCTCTATCCCTCCAAACCCTTCCTATTCACATACCCATCCGGATGACTTTTAAATGTTTCAACTGAATTAGAATCCACCACTTTCTCTGGCAGCTCATTCCATACACGTACAACTATCTGCGTGAACAAGGTCCCCTTGGGTCTCTTTTATATCTTTCTCGTCTCACTCTAAACATATATACTCTAGTTCTGCACTAGGGTAGAGTCTTTGTCCATTTATCCTAACCAGGTCCTCATTATTTTATAAACCATAAAAAGTCACGCCTGAGCCTCTGAAGCTTCAGGTACAACAGCTCCAGCCTGTTCAACTTCTCCCCATAGCTCAAATCCTCCAGCCCTGGCAACATCCTTGTAAATCTTTTCTGAACCCTTTCAAGTTTCGCAACAGTTTTCCAATAGGAAGCAGAGCAGAATTTCACGCAATGTTCCAAAAGTGGCCTAACCAATGTCCTGTACAGCCGCAACATTGCCTCCCAACTCCTGTACCAATAAAGGAGAGAATACCAAACGCCTTCTTCGCTATCCCATCTAGCTGCGACTGTACTTTCAAGGAGCTATGAACATGCATTCCAAGGTCTCTTTGTTCAGCAACACCTCCTAAGATCTTACCATTAACTTATAAGTCTTGCTTCTCAAAACTAGCACCTCACATTTATCTGAAGTAATCTCCATTTGCCACTCATCAGCCTATTGGCCCATCTGATCAAGATTCTGTTGTAAACCGAGATAACCTTCTTCGCTGTCCACCACACATCCAATTTTGGTGTCATCTTCAAACTTACTAACTATACCTCTTATGCTCACATCCAAATCATTTATATAAATTACGAAAAGTACTGGACCCAGCATCGATCTTTGTGGTCACAGATCTCCAGTCTGAAAACAACTCTCCCACCACCTCACGGCACGCCAGCACGGTGGCTAACACTGCTGCCTCAGAGCACCAAGGACCTGGGTTCAGTTCCCGCCTCAGGCGACTGCCTGCTTGGAGTTTGCACATTCTCGTGGGTCTGCGTGGGTTTCCTCTCGGTGCTCCAGTTTCCTCCCACAGTCCAAAAATGTGCAGGTTCGATGAATTGGTCATGCTAAAATGCTCGCAGTGTTAGGTGTAGGGGAATGGGGCTCGTGTGTTGCTCGTCAGAGGGTCGGTGTGGACTTGTTGGGCCGAAGGGCCTTTTTTCACATTGCAAGTAATCTAATCTCACTCTGTCTTCTACCTTTGCGCGAGGTTTATATTGGAATTATTAGTTCTTGCAGTATTCTATGAGATCTAACCTTGCTAAACAGTCTCCAATGGGAAACCTTGTCGAATGTCTCACTGTAGGTCACATAGATCACAACTTCTGCTCTGCTCTCATCAATCCTCTTTGTCACTTCTTCAAAATAACTCAATCAAGTTGGTGAAACATGATTTTCCATGCATAATGCCATGTTCACTATGCCTAATGAGTCCTTGCCTTTCCAAATATATGTGCATTCTGTCCCTCAGGATTCCCTCAAACAACTTGCCCACAACCAACGTCAGGCTCACTGGTCTATAGTTCTATGACTTCTCCTTACCACTTTCCTTAAAGAGTGGCACCACGATAGCCAACCCCCAGTCTTCTGGCAACTCACCTGTGACTATTGATGATTCAAATAACTCAGTAAGAGGCCCAGCAATCACTTCCCTCGCTTCCCAGTGAGTTCCAGTTTACACTTGATCAGGCCCTGGTGATTTATTCACTTTTATGCAATTCAAGACATCCAGCACATCCTCCTCTGTGATATAGGCATATTCAAGATGTCACCTATACCTTTCTGCACAGAAAACACTGATGCAAAATATTCGGTTATTATACCTCCAATCTCCTGCTGCTCCACACAAAGGCTGCTGTGCTTACGTTTCAGGAGCCCTATTTTCTCCTAATTACCTTTTTGTCTTTAATGTATTTTAAAAACCCTTTGGATTCTCCTTAACTCTAGTTTCCAAAACTATCTCATGTCCCCTCTTTACCCTCCTGTTTCCCTCTTAAGTATTCTCCAACTACCGTTATACTCTTTTAAGGATTCACTCGATCTATCCTGTACATACCTGACATATGCTTCCTTCTTTTTCTTAACTAAACCCTCCACTTCCTTAGTCATCCAGATTTCCCGATGCCTAACAATCTTTACTTTCACCCAAATAGTAATATACTGTATCTCGATTCTTGTTATCTCATTTCTGAAGGCTTCCCATTTTCCAGCCGTCACGTTAATTCTGAGCTTGCACCCCCAATCTGCTTTTGAAAGTTCTTGCCTAATACCATCAAAATTAGACTTCCTACAATTTCTAACTTCAGCTTTTAGATCTGGCCTATCGTTTTCCATCACTATTTTAAAATTGAAATAATTAATGTCGCTGGCCCCAAAGTGCTCCCCCGCTGTCAACTCAGTCACCTGCCCTGCATTATCTCCCAAACGTAGGTCAAGTTTTGCATCTTCTCTGGGAGGTACATCCACAGACGGGCCAGAAACTTTTCTTGCACATGCTTATCAAGTTCCCCTCCATCCATACCCTTAACAGTATGTCAGTCCCAGTCAATGTCTGGAATGCTAAAATCCCTACTAGAGGCACTCGATTATTTTTAAAGATTCTGACGTCTCCTTACAAACGTGTTTCTCAATTTTACATTGATTATTAGTGGGTCTATAATACATTCCCAATAAGGTGATCATCCCTTCCTTATTTCTCACTTCTATCCAAATAACTTCCCTGAATGTATTTCCTGGAATATCCTCCCACAATGCTATCCTTTACCAAAACGACACTCACCCTCCTCTCTTGCCCCCCTGTCAGTCTTCCCTGTCACATTTATATCCTGGAACATTAAGCTGCCAGTCCAGACCATTCCCGAGCCATGTTTCTGTAATTGCTATGATATCCCAGTCTCATGTTCCTAACTATGCCCTGAGTTCATCTGTCTTCACTGTTAGTCATTTTGCATTGAAGTAAATGCAGTTTAAGTTATCAATCCTACATTGTTCTCTGTTTTGTCCATGCCTGCCCTGACTATTTGACTCGCTTATTTTCTCAACTGTCCCAGTGTCAGATGTTCTCCATGTTCCTTGGTGTCCCATCCGCCTCGTTATTCGTTTAAATCTTCCCGAGCAGCTCTAGCAAATCTCCCTGCCAGTATATTTGTCCCCCTCCAATTCAGGTGCAATCCGCCCTTCTTGTCCAGTACATTTCTATCCCAGAAGTTTTTCCAATGATCCAAAAATGTGATTTATTTTCCCGTGCACCAGCTCTTCAGCCAAACATTCATCTGCTCTATCGTCTTATTCTTACGGTCAATAGCTCGGAGCACGGAGAGTAATTCAGGTATTACTATTGTCAAGAACGTCCTTTAAAAATTCCGGCCTAACTCTGCCTGTTCTCTCCTCAGAATCTCATCCATTTTCCTTCCTACTTTGTTGGTTGCAGTGTGTACAATGACCTCCTGCTGATCCCTCTCCCCTTTGAGAACATTGTGCACCCTTCTGAGACATCCTTGATATGGGCACCAATGAAGCAAAGCACCATTCTGATTTTTCGTTGGCCACAAAAACGTCCGTTTCTGCCTCGGACTAGAGAACCATCAAACATAATCGATCTCTTGGAACCCAATGCACCTCTCATTACATTCGAGCCAGTCTCAATACCAGAAACTTGACTGTTCGTGCTATATTCCCCTGATAATTCAGTAACCCCAACATTTTCAACACTGGATACTTGATCCAAATTGGGATAGCCACAGAAGACTCCTGCAGTACCTACCTACCTCCCTTATCTTTCCTGGAGGTAACCAATCTATGTGACTGGATCTGCGACCTTTTTCCACTTCCTATATCTGACTTCCATCACACCCCCTTCCTCTCGTAAATTACTCATTGCCTCTAATCTTGTCTTCAACCAATCCATTCGATGTTATAGGATTTTTAACCAGTGGTATTTCTTGCAGATATAATTCTCAGGAACACGTAAACTCTCCCTAAACTCCCACATCTGACAAGAAAAGAATATCACTCTCCTGAGGGCCATTTTTGCTTCTTCCAATCTGCAGACACAAAAAAAAGCACCGTCTTCTTCCTCTACGAAACACTGCTCCAGGCTAACTTAATAATTATGTTTAAGTTTAATCAAGAGACATATCTCAACAAATCACATAATTACGAAAGCACCCACACTACTCACTACTGCAGACTTACAGCAATGTTACGTTTAAAACTATTCACTTATCTGTTTCAGTGTTGTGATCTCTTCCAAACTGGTTCCCCCATGATCAGTTGTGAATTTCTTTGTTTGTTCATTTTCCCAGATGCACTCCGATGACCAGCGATTCATGAATTCAACAGCAAAAGCATTAACTGCGCAGGTTCACTCCTGAGTCAGTTAGCACTGTGAGTTTCTTACTCTCTCTTTCCTGCACATGTGCTGCAATTCACTGTTCCTCTACATTTTGAAATTTGGTTCGTTTGACCTTTTGATTCTCTCTAAAGTTCCAAGACCATGCAGCATTTCGTATCAGGAATTATAGTTTTACAAGGTTGTGGATCTTTCCTTGGGGGGCGGGGGAACATCAGAACAACAACTCTTTAAAAGGGAGTAAAAGACTCAAAAGTAGAGAGCACATAGTCAGAGACAAGGAGAGAAAGAAACATAAGCTGATGTCTGACACAGCAGTGAACTTGCACAGCTACAGCATTTGCTGTTTGAATTCATGTATTTCTGGGCAACAAAGTGCACCTGTCAAAAAATAACAAACAGGGAAAATCACAGCTGACCTTGGAGGACGCTGTGTGGGAGAGCTCACAGCAGGGGAGCAGATAAGAGCATGTTTTTAAAGTCTAATCTTACTGACTTCTTGTTTGTAAATCTACAGTAGGCTATCGTTGGTTGTATGTTTATTGAGATATGTCTTTTGATTAAAATATTTTTAAAAAGGCACGACGTTAGCCTGGCAGTCTTTTTTTTTTAAGAGCTGTAATACTCTGTTATTTTCTGGGTCTAGAGATTATTGAAGTGCAAAGTTGAGCCTTAGTAGAATGATGTACACGTCCCTCCGGATGTGGGGGATTAGGGAGAGCGTCTAGATTACTGATGATTACGTCTACAGAAAGTGTGTTTTGCTGCTAATCCTATCAGATTGCAAGGATCGATTGGAGCAGCAGTTAGAGGCAACGAGGAATTTATAGGATCTCAATGGTGTGACGGATGGCAGCTATGGGAAGAAAGAAAAATCACAGATACAGTTAGGTTTCCTCCAGGAAAAATTGGGGGAGGAAAGCAGATAGTGTAGTAGGCTCCTGTGGCTATCCCCACCTCAAACAAGTATGATGCTTGGAAAATGTAAAGGTTGATAGCATCTCAGGGGAATGGAGCACGAACATCCAAACTTCTGGTACCAAGACTGGCTCTAAAGTAACGAAGGGTAAGTCAGCATCCAAACGATCAGTTGTGGTCCGGGACTGTCTATAGCCAGAGTCCCAGCCAGACGTTTCTGCAGCGAACAGCGAGAAACCAGAACAGAGTAGTCTCTCGCTGGTGTCAGCATCAAGGATATCTCAGACAGAGTGTAGAGTATTCTCAATGGAGAGTGTGGCCAGCAGAAGGTCATTGTACGCATTGGAAATAATGACTAAAATAAAAGCAAATTACTGCGGATGCTGAAATGTGTAACCAAAAGAGAAAATGCTGGAAAATCTCAGCAGGTCTGGCAGCCAGACCTGATTAGATGTTGCAGCATTTCTCTTTTGGTTGGAAATAATGACTTTGGAAGTGAAAAGGATCAGATTCTGAGCGGAGAACACCGAAGGTTAAGCAGAATTTAAAAGGAGGTCATCAAGTGTAGTAATACAGTATTTGGATTATTCCAGGTGCTCCGAGCTAGTGAGTGGAGGAATTGGAGGATATTGCAGATGTATGCATAGCTGGGGAGCTGGTACAGGATAGAGCAGTTCACATTTTTGGATCGTTTGAATCTCTTCTGGGGTGGAAGTGACCTGTACGAGATGGATGGATTGCAACTGAGCTACAAGGGTACTAAATGAGCATTGTGCATCATTGTTTACGTGAAGAATGACATAAAAGATAAAGGAGATCCGGTGTTGGACTGGGGTGTACAAAGTTAAAAATCACACAACACCAGGTTATAGTCCAACAGGTTTAATTGGAAGCACACTAGCTTTCGGAGCGACGCTCCTTCATCAGGTGATTGTGGAGGGCTCGATCGTAACACAGAATTTATAGAAGAAATTTGCAGTGTGATGTAACTGAAATTATACATTGAAGAATTGATTGTCTGTTAAGCCTTTCATCTGTTAGAATACAGTGATAGTTTCACTTCTTTCATATGTAAATCACAAAACCCTTTTTTTTATAAGTTGCATTCTCGGGTTAGCTGTTAACAATGGTGATAGCTAGACAATGTGTTGAAGATGTTAGCCCCCTGTGTCCTCTGTCTATGACCTAATGTTTAGATTGATTCCAAACTAAAAAGTGAAATAATAGAGTTTTACATAAATTCATGCAGTTTTTGAGCTCAGAGTTCGACATGAATCTATGTGGTTTTTGAGCAAAGTGCAATGTAACTTTGTACCAAAAAAATTCACCGCACACAGCATATATGTGTGCATGTGGGTCTTTGTCTGTCTGTGTGTGTGTCTGTCTGGGGTGGGGGTTGTGAGTGTGGGAAAGTGTGTGTGTGTGTGTGTGTGTGTGTGTGTGTGTGTGTGTAGTGAGTGCAGACTGCCTTAGGTCTGTGAGGGGCTGTATGTATGGGAGTCTGTCTGTCTATAAGGGTGTGTGTGGGTGTCTGTGTGCACGTCTGTGTGTATCTGCGTCCGTGTGCATTTCAGTGTGTGTGTGTGTGTGTAGGAATATCTGTGTGTGTGTGTGTAGTGCAATGGAGACGTGCCACAGCAAGGAACGGTAATGACCTCCTCAGGAGACAGACACGGGCTGCAATTGACAGGGTACCCTTCGTTGTTCAGTGAAGGGTTTCATCTGCTAGAATACAGTGATAGGTTCACCTCTTTCATATGTAAATATTACGCCATGTTCTTCGTGACCTGCAACACATTATCAATGGAGATGAGCACCTCACCAAGACCTTCCCCACACCTCCACTACTTGCCTTTAAACAACCGCCAACCTCAAACAGATCATTGTTCGTAGTAAACTGCCCGGCTCTCAGGACAACTCCATACAACCCTGTCACGGTGGA
>NC_057755.1:436748-457477 GCF_004010195.1 Chiloscyllium plagiosum | reverse complement strand
TTCAGTGGTCCAGGACATTCAGCCTCGGACCTTCGGGTGACCATCCTCCAAGGTGGACTTCGGGACAGGCAGCAGAGGAAAGTGGCTGAGCAGAGGCTGATAGCTAAGTTCGGTACCCATAGGGAGGGCCTCAACCGGGACCTTGGGTTCATGTCACATTACAGGTGATCACCATTGCACTACACACACACAAACAGATATTCCTACACACACTCACACTCTCACATGCACACGGACGCAGATACACACAGACGCGCACACAGACACCCACACACACCCTTTTCGACACACAGACTCCCACACATACAGCCCCTCACAGACTTAAGACACTCTGCACTCACTACACACGCACACACACTTCACACACACACACACACACACACACACACACACACACTTTCTCACACTCACAACCCTCACCCCAGACAGACACACACACAGACAGAAAAAGACCCACGTGCACACACATATATTGTGTGTGGTGAATTTTTTTGGTGCAAGGTTACATTGCACTTTGCTCAAAAACCACATAGATTCATGTCGAACTCTGAGCTCAAAAACTGCATGAATTTATGTAAAACTCCGTTATTTCACTTTTTAGATTGGAATCAATCTAAACATCAGGTCATAGACAGAGAACACAGGGGGCTAACATCTTCAACACATTGTCTAGCTATCACCATTGTTAACAGCTAACCCGAGAATGCAACTTATAAAAAAAGGGTTTTGTGATTTACACATGAAAGAAGTGAAACTATCACTGCATTCTAACAGATGAAAGGCTTAACAGACAATCAATTCTTCAATGTATAATTTCAGTTACATCAAACTGCAAATTTTTTCTATAAATTCTGTGTTACGATCGAGCCCTCTACAATCACCTGATGAAGGAGCGTCGCTTCGAAAGCTAGTGTGCTTCCAATTAAACCTGTTGGACTATAACCTGGTGTTGTGTGATTTTTAACTTCATAAAAGATAAAGAGCGTGGGGAAATACATGGTGGCATCTTGATCAAATGTCCATATTAAAGAAGAGGAGATGCTGGATATCTTAACGTACATAAACGTGGATAAGTCTCCCGGACCTGGTCAAGTGTACACTCGAACTCTGTGGTAAGCTAGGGAAGTAATTGCTGGGCTCCTTGCTGAGATATCTATATCATAAATAGACACAGGTGAGGTGCCGAAAGACTTAAGGTTGGCTAATGTAATGCCACTGCTTAAGAAAGAGGGCAAGAAAAGGTTAGAGAACTATGGTCAGGTGAGCATGACATCAGTAGTGGGCAAGTTGTTTCCTGAGGGATAGCCTTTACATGATGTATTTGGAAAGGCAGGGACTGATTCAGGATAGTCAACATGGCTTTGTGTGTGGGATAGCATGTCTCACCAACTTGATTAAGTTACTTGAAGAATTAACAAAGAGTATTGATGAGGGCGGAATAGTGGCCGCCATCTATATGGACGACAGTAAGCTGTTTGACAAGATTATTCATGGTAGACTGGTTTGCAAGGTTAGATCACATTGAGTACAGGGAGAACTAGCCATTTGGATGCAAAAGTAGCTCAAAGGTAGAAGAGAGTGTTTGGTGGTGAAGGATTGCTTTTCAGCCTGGAGGCCTGTAACCAGTGGTGTGCCACATGGATCCGTGCTAGGTCTACTGCTTTCCTTGTTTATTTTCTCATTTGCGGGACTTGGGCATCGCTAGCTGGTCAGCACTATTTGCCCTTGAGAATGTGGCGGTAAGCAGCCTTCTTGAATCGCTGCAATCCACTTGCTGTGGGTTGACCGACAATGCTGGCAGAGAACGAATTCCAGGAATTTGACCCAATTACTGTGAAGAAACAACAGTATAATTCCAATTCAAGGTGGTGAGTGGCTTAGAGGGAAACTTGCAGGTGATGGTGTTCCCCAGTACCTACTGCCCTCCTCCTTCCAGATGACAGTGGTCACGGGTTTGAAAGGTGCTGTATAAGGATCTTTGGTGAGTTTCCTGTAATTGTCACTCCAATGATATTGACATTAGGGGACTTACTGACGGTAATAACATTGAATATAAATGGTCGATGGTTAGTGTTTCTTATTGGTGATGGGCATTGTCCGGTCTTTGTGTGGCACAAGTATTACTTGCCATCTGTGTGCCAAAGTATGGATATTGCCCAGAGCTTGTTGCATTTGAGCACGGAATGCTTCACTATCTCAGGAATTGCGAATAGCGCTGAGGACTGAGCAATAATCTGTGAACATCCCCACTTCTGACCTTATGACAGAGGGAGATTCATTGACGAAGGAACTGAAGATTGTTGGGCCGAGGACAGTACCATGAGAGCTCCTGCAGAGATCTTCCAGAGCTGAGATGACTTACCCTGCACAACCACAAACATCTTTCATCATTTATGTAAATTGCTTGAATGTGAATATAGGAGGTATAGTCAGTTTGCAGATGACACCAAAATTGGCATTGCAGTGGACAGTGAAGAGCGTTACCTCAGAATGCAGTGGGATCTGCAGGTGGGCCAATGGGCCGAAGAGTGGCAGATCGAGTATAATTTTGAAAGGGCTGAAAGCATACACTTAATGGTAAGGTCCTGGGGAGTGTTGCTGAACACACAGACCTTGGAGTTAAGTTCATAGTTCCTTGAAAATAGTGCTTCAGGTAGATAAGATAGTAAAGATGACGTTTGGTGTGCTCTCCTTTATTGGTCAGAGCATTGCATGTCGGAATTGGGAGGTTATGTGGCTGTACAGGACATTAGGTCGGCCCGTTTTGGAATAATGTGTGTTTCTGTTCACCCTCGAAAAGAGAAGATGTTGTGAAACTTGAAAGGGTTCAACAATTACAAGAATGGTCCCAGAAATGGAGGGTTGGGGCTGTAAGGTCAGGCTGAATAGGCTGGGGCAGTTTTCCCTGAAGCGTCAGAGGCCGATGGGTGACGTTATGGAGGTTTATAAAATCATGAGAGGCATGCACAGTGTAAATAAACAAGGTCTTTTCCCTGGGGTGAGATTGTCCATGATGAGAGGGGATAGATTTAGGATGAGAGGGAAAATTTTAAAAGGGACGTAAGGGTAAAGTATTTCATGCAGAGTGTGGTGTGTATATGGAATGAACTGTCAGAGGGAGTGATGGAGGCTGGTGCAATTACAATATTTAAAATTTAGCTGAATGGCTAACTGAATGAAAAGGGTTGAGAGGGAAATGGGGGCATATGAGCTGAGATTAATTGAGGATATATGGTCCGTCTGGACAATTTGATCTAAAGGGACTGTTTCCATGCTATATATCTATATGACTCTAACAATGCCCAGTATGCGAAGAGCAGGCTAACAAATGTTTCATGGTAGATGAATATCATTACTGTAAATCTCAATTCCCTATTAGAAATGAATGACTGTCTTTTGGTTGCAATGATAGGACCTTGTGCGAGGAGAAACCTAAGATGATGTTTTGAGTTTATTGATCCATGTTCAGATGAAGTTGCACTGATGAAAAGCGATTCCATCAACTCTGTTTCTCTCTTCACAGATGCTGCCATACCTGTTGGGTTTTGCCAGCTATTAATGATTCTGTGTCATGTTTCAGCATTCAAAACCTTTCGATTTATTTCATTAAAATGCTTCGCTTACCAACCTGCCTTCAAAAAGTAATTCTTAGAATCATAGAATCCGACGATAGAGAAGAGGTCCTTAGTTCCATCCAGTTTGTGTTGTCAAAGCCACACGAAATCTACAACTCGTCCCAGCTTCGAGCACTATACTCATAGTCGTAAATGCCAGGATGCTTCAAGTGTTCATTCAAGTAGTTATTTTTTTTAAAGTTTGTAATATTTCCTGCTTCCATTACGCACCCAGGCACTGAATTACCAGAACCCCACCACTCTCTGGGTGAAAACCTCTTCGTCAGATCCCCTCTAAATCACTTCCTCAGATCCCCTCTACACCTCTTCCCTTTCACCTTACAAATTATGCCCCCCGCCATCTGTTGATTGCCTGCCCACACTTAGTCACAGCCAGGACCGAGCACCCTCGAAATGGATCTGACCATTAGCGCTGTCTTGCTCAAACCCGATATCTGAACCCTCCCAGCTAACCCAGTTCGGCGCTAAGATTTTCCACTGCTGTCGGGGCAGACGTGGAGTACATTTGATTATTGATTCTAATTTGCATTTTACCTCTTGTCTCCTCCAGTTAATTTCCTAGTCATTTTTGTTCTCACACATGGAATGTGTGGACTCTTTAAACGCACAACACGCTGCCTGTTGTCTATGGCAACGTCGCATCACCTGTTCATTCTGACGAAAATCATACTGTGGCAACTCATATACGTTTACTGCCCTTGGTGTTTACTGGATCTCACCAGTGTGTACAGTGCTGTCTTTGTCCTGGCTCGTGCAGCTAAAGACTGTTCCGTCAGGTTCACTGCCCTTTTATCCTTTGATCGTTTTGTGGATATTTGCTGCCTGAAAATAATAAAAAAAATGGACAGACAAATCCTTGGGTATGGCGCTGGCCGCAACTGGCAATCTGCTCTGTTCAAAAAGCATTCCATTCTATTTTTGGGAGGGTAATTGGGAATGTTAAATGGCACCGTCAAACAAAGTCAAGTTATTTTACTGATCCCAGGTGGCTGGAGGTTAAGTTGCTTGATATCATTTTAACCCCTTTCATTCCAATCGTGTTCATTCTGTTGATGAACACTCTGACGGTCACGTATATTTTAGTGATGGAAATGTGTTGCTGGAAAAGCGCAGCAGGTCAGGCAGCATTTAGGGAACAGGAGAACCGACGTTTCGGGCATTAGCCCTTCTTCCTGAAGAAGGGCTAATGCCCGAAACGTCGATTCTCCTGCTCCCTCGATGCTGCCTGACCTGCTGCGCTTTTCCAGCAACACATTTCCATCTCTGATCTCCAGCATCTGCAGACCTCACTTTCTCCACGTGTATTTTAGTGGCCAGTCAAGTCCACAAGAGCATAAGACGTCAGAAGGATGGAGAGATTCATAAAGATTCAGAGATGGAAAGCCGGAGGAAGTCAGTGATTTCCCTCTTCACCATATCCATTAGTTTCATATATCGGTGTTTAGTGCAAGGTACGAACACCTTATACTATAGCATCAAAAGAACACATCTTTGGTAGAACAATTCTTTCATTTTCCGTACTTCAGTGTAATGCTGAAGAATTTCAGGTGCAGCACCTACACATTATTCTGGGCAGCATCTCTGCCCAAGTTCAGAGCGAAGTTCAGGAATGCAGTGCAGGAACTGGTGATGTAAATGTTCCACTTAGTGGCTCAGAAAAACAACTGAGAGAGCTCCAGAGGCAGTCGTCGAGTTCCCAGTGCAGAATTTCCACATGTTCGGCCGGATTCCATCAGCACAATCACATGGATTTGAGCATAACACCCAATGATGGATGGGGAGGGGTGTAACAGAATGGGTCACCGTTCACGAAGCTCAGGAACACGCTGATATCCCTGATTGTCTGTGTGTCCCCGTGTCTGACAGTGAACAGCAGTAGGCCAGTCAGCCCTTCAAGTCTGGTCCTCCTGCCAGCCCATAAAATCACAGCTCATCCAATTGTAATAGTCCCTTGTACACCTGATTGCCATACCCACGACTTTTCAAATTTTAACAGGATGCTATTCATCTTCACCTTCAACCATATTGATGGACTTGAAAACGGGAGAGCAGGCAAAGAGGCAAGAGGTAACTGTCAGGGGCTTGGTAGGTTGGAAAATGGCTGGACTAGTGATTCGAAATAGCAAACCGGATGTGAGAAATGGGTTCAGCTGGAACATTGGGTTTTCACGGACTGCTCTGTGGGTGAGTGTTAAAGACCGGCAGGAGGGTCTATGCATTTCCCCTTCAGCAGAGGAGGGGAAGAGCATAAACTGTTCCTCCTGCACCATGATAATTCTCAGACCCTCTCTGTTCATCTCACAATAAACACTTTCTTACAACAAGAGAAATGCCCTTGGTGCTGATAATTCCCTGATCTGAATTGGTTATTGTTAAATGCACATTTGTTTTTGAAAGAGTTTATTGAGTATACCTCCTGTCTTCTCACATCACAAGGCGAATGCACTCTCTCTCTCAGCTTCTTTCAGTCTGTCTTTGTCTCTGTTCTGCTCATCCTCTCGCCCTCTCCCTCATCTCGAAGCTACTTGCTCAGTCTCTCTCTCTCTCTCTGACTGTCACACTCTGTGTCTCTCCCTGCCTGTCATTCTCTATCTCTACCTGTCTCTAAGTCTCCCCCTGTGTCTATCCTTCTTTGTTTCTCTGTGTAGCTCATTCTGTCTCTCCCTCACACTCACTGCATCTTTTTCTCACATTTACCATGACAGGAACATGTTGTCTCTGTTTAGAACATGGTCAGTTGTACTACCACTTGAATCAAATTCCTTCCTAAACCCGTTATTCAGTGATCTTTCCCCAGGCAGTGATTTTGCAAAATACCAACTGCACAGACAAAGCCAGCAAGACCTTGACATGTTACTACAAGTGCGACTCCCGAAACTTGATCATCTTCCTTTCCTTTCCCTGTGGCTGTGCAGGAGGTGTGTTCATGAGTTTCCCTTTCGTTATGTGAGGGTGTATGTGTGTCTGTGTGCGTGGGGGGCTTCATTGCTTTTGTGGCAATACCACTGTGTGTGTGTCTTTCGGTTTAGTCGTTGGATATTTCCCTCAATGGGTCACATTATGACGGTATTTATGCATCGGCGTGTAGGTTTCCCTTTATGTGTATTGCCAAGTATTTTGGTGATTGCATATTCATGTATTTATGCATTTGGGAATGTTATACGGTCTGTATGAGAGTGTTTCCGTGAAGTTGAATGTGTTTATGTGGGTGTATGTTACTGTACCTATGTGATTGTGCATAAGTTTGTGCTTTGCAAATGTGCATCTGTTATGTTCTATCTGCGTTTATGCTGTTTGTGTGGTTGCTGTCAGCATATCATCATGGTTCTGTGACTCCATCTGTGTGAATGTGTCTCTGAGTGTGAGCGTATTATCGTCAGACTCTGGGGTGTGTATCTGCCTTGTGCTCTTGTTTATGCAGGTTAGTATGTTGTTCAGACTGTGTTTGGCGCATGTGTCAAGATCTTCCTGTGCCTCCAGTAGGGTCTCTCGGTGTCTCTTTGTGGATGTGTCTCTGTTTCTCTTTGGGTGTCCCTTTCAGTCTGTATCCAATTGGGTTTGTGGTTCAGCAACTGTGTTTGAATATGCTTGTGTGTGGATCAAAGATTTTTCGGTCAAGTCTAACAGGTTGGTTACGAATTTGATGACTTATTGACCAAAATTCAATGACTTGTATTAGTTCATCAGGAAAAGACAGTAAAATCCCATCCTATTGACAAGAATCCATTTAAGATTCCTCAGTCCTCGTGAAATTTGTCAACAATTTTTATTATCAGCAAATTTTATGCTGAAAATGATTCTCTCTGTTCCAACTGAACTATTAGTCTCCCTTCATTATGGAGAAAATGGCATAATCCATGACTGCTCAACAATTTGACAAAATTAGAGACAGATAGTTACTTCAGCTCTCGGCATTTGTGAAGTATGGGTCCCAATCGCTGCAATCCTTAGTACTGAATGCAGCAGTTGTCGTTCTCCTCTACATGATTGAAAACAGCTGCTGACACTATCTGATCTTCAAAAGATCAAGTTCTTTTAGTGACTCACAGAATTCAATGACAAAACAGAGGACTGCACAGTCTATTGGGGTGAGTCAAAAGTCACTAACTGAAAATGTTTCCACATCTTTCACTGAGTTCTGTGTAAGTGATTTATTCTGAGACTCAAACAGGTAGTGCAATGTATTCAGGAGGTTTCTTTTTACCAATTATAGTCTCAGTGTTTCCAATCTGTCTGTTAACAATGTCCTTCAACCAATCAATAACCTGACAGATTGTCTGATAAAGAAATTGACATTAAAACCCTTCCAGTGGACGAGCTGCTTGTGGGGAGGAGAGACCAACAACAAACTGGATGAATATTGCAAATTGTTCATCTTCCTTACCATGGGCCTCAATGAGCAATTTCTGAATGTCCCTGGGATCAGGAGTCAGGAATCGACCAACGGTCGCTACAAATTCCTGGATGGTGATGTGTGGGAATGTGCAACTAACAATCCGTTCAGAATAATCTCTCTCAGTTAGGAATCCAGACAGGAACTGGAAAAGTTCCAGATTGTACTGAATCAAATCTCCATTTCTAAACACAATATTTTTCTCAGAGACACCAGTGAAGGCCATCTCACCAAGTTTCAGAAACACCTCACCAGGGTTTGCAATCTGACGGCCGTAGTTTTTCAGAATGTTATAAATACAGTAGAAATACAGTTGGGTGATGGTCTTGAGAACCTGCTGATGTTTCCTGCCCCTTTGTGTGAAGAATGGATCCAGTGATAGACTGAGGTTCTGTATTTCCCTGACTGTCAAAAAAAAATGAATACTGCCCTTGAATTCATGCAAACCATCCAAATATAAACAGCAATCTCCCTGGGTTCTTACAGAACTCTCCCACAACATTCCCTAAGTAACGGTAATGAATCAATATCAGATTTCTCAGGTTTATCTAACAATTAAGAGCATTCAAATACCGGAATTAAAAATGAATCCAAATTGAAAGCGTGGGTATATTTTCCCAGTGGCCCAGTCATAAAGCATCCTTTGTATCATTGTTGATTTTTCAATCCCGGGCACTCCATTTATGACTGCTCAAATCCCTGGTTTGGACATTGCCCTGGAAATTTTGCAATGGAACAACTGATCAACTCGGATTTTTTCCAGTTCTGTTTGGAGAAGTTTCTCGCTCTACTCTTCATGGTCTCGGCCTCTTGCTAACGATTCATCTTCTACAAGTGTCCGACCTCGAACAGTAGAAATAATCGTTAGCTCAGTGTATCGATCAACCAGTGGGAAAATCTTCACCTCTTTTATTACTGCAGTGTCAACTCTCAGATTTTCAGTTTGGACCCGCAATGTCTCCTTGTGATTCTGTTGAACATCGTCAATTAGAACAGAAAGCAGTTCACCAAGTTAGTTAAACATTGACGAAAAATAAAACGTCAAAATGCATTACTTGCTTACTTGAGTGATGCAAATCTGAAAGCAAAATGCAGCATTATGTGCACAGATTGAACACAGATTTGTGTAGAAGTTAAACTGCCATCCATGAAAACATCGCATGTAAAAGAAGGATAGTTTTGAAAGATTTCAAATTCTTCTGGTTTTGGTCATGGAGACTTCTACAAAGCTGATGTATTCTCGGCAAGATTTATACAGAAGCTTATAACAGACATTATCTTACAGATTCTCGCAAGTAACTCACCTCCTATCTCCAACCACCTACAAATCAGTTCAGCTGTGTGAATGGAATGTTCTCATTTGCTTGGATTACTGGAGTTATAGAGTTAAAGTGTCAGACATTACGTAAACAAGCACTGCAGTCCAAGCAGTCCATGCCAAACATAATCCCAACTAAATTATTGCTGCCTGCTCGCCTTGTCCATTTCCTCCAAACCCTTCCTATTTGTTTACTTATCGAAATGTCTTTTAAATATTGTAATCTTAGCCACATCCATCACTTGCTCAGGATGTTCTTTCTCGACGTGACACAACCTCTGCAAACAAAATTGTTCCTTGTTTCCTTTTTAAATCTCTCTCCTCTCATCTTAAAAATATGTCCCGTCATCTTGAAATCCCTATCGTAGGGAAAAGGCAAAGGCTATTAACCCTATTTACACCCCTCATTATTTTATTAACTTCTATCAGTTCGTCTCTTAACCTCCTACAGTCCTGGAGAAAAAAAAGTCATAGACTATATAGCCTTTCGTTATAAATTAAACCTTCCATACCCGGCAACATACTGCTAAAACTCTCCTGAATCCTCTCCATTATATTAACATCCTTTCAATAACAAGGAGACCAGAACTTCATCCTCAGCCACCATTCAGGACAAAGTATCCTGCTGGATTGGGACCACTTACATGACCTTCAATATTCACTCCATCAATCATGAGCACAAAATGGCAGCACTGCCACAATTCACTTGATCCCATAGACCGCACATTCATAACCTGTAATTTGGAAGTTCAAGGACATCAGATGAATGGGACCAGCACAACATGAGATTTTCCTTCCAAGTCAGACACTACCAGAAAATTAATTCACAGTTGCTCCGCCAAAATCTTGGTATTCCCGGTCTATGTCACAAATCTTTGCAGCAGTTCAAAAAGGTAACCATGGATTGGCAAAAAATGCTGGTCGAGACAGTGATATCCACACTCAGGGTTTTAAATTCAAAAGCAATGCAGTACCGTACATTAATGTTCTCATTTCCATATCATATGTATGAGAAAGATACAAATAAAATTCACCACATTCTAAAATACCTGCAGGTTGCAGATTGTGGTGAGCAAGGGAGACTGGATAGGCCTGGACTCATCCCATTGCAAAAGAGATGAGGGCGAGGTTCGCATCATAAAAGTATTTCATTTAATGAATATGATTGATGGTTGGAACAGTATATGGACAGTGGAAGCATCCATATGGAAATTTAAATCGTCACCAAGTATTTCAGGTGAAACTTCTTTACTCCAGAGATGTTTTGATTTGGATAAGTACATTGGGTTCACAAACAAAGGAATGGTTCAGATGAAAATATGGACGAAAGCTGAATAAACAAACAGAAGTGTTATGGAAATTCAGGGAAGAGAGGTTGGATTCAGAACATTTAAGCAGAATGACCTGCGTCCATGGTATAGACTCAAGGAGTTACAAATCACTTTGTTTTTAATCTCTGCATTCAATCAGCAGGCAACAACCAAATTGTCAGACTCAAAGTGCAGTTACAATCATATTTCAGGAGGATTCAAATACACTTATAAGTGCATCAGGATACAGCCAGGTGTGTACAGGGTGTCATAGTGTATCAGGATCCGCCTTGTAAAACTGCCACCTAACAGTGATCAGCAGATTCAATTGATGAACTAATACAACGTCCACACATTTTCTGCATACAGGAGAAACGGTGTGAATTGTAAATTGAATTTATGCAAAATAGTTGAACTTTCAAACCAACTGGAATTTTGTTTCCCAGCTGTGAATATTAATTCTCAAATTATGAATCATTAAATAAATGGCTAAATTCAAACATACTGATGCACAGAAATGAAATAAAATGATTTAAGATTTCCATATTGCCAATTGCCTTTCAGGTGATTGGGTATTCCGGAGATATTTCGGACCATATCCATAAAATGAAACAGATGAGGACCTGTTGAGATTATTTAGATTTCATTACTTCGGAACTGTGTAACACTGTTGCAAAATACGACGTGTTCCAAACCGAAATAAAATAGTGTGAGACTGCTGTACCATGTTCCTCTATTTCTTTCAGTATTTTATCCAACTTTGGTATCCTGTGACGCATTTTCACAAAGAATACCCACATCATTCTTTGGGCCTGAAAGCCTTTCTCCATCACCAGATTTAGCAGCAGTTTGGAACTGTTCGCCCGGTTTCCCTTCTCCACGAAGCCAGTGATTTCCTGGAAAGAATAATCATTAATAGATTGAGTAGTTGAGTTAAAGATAAATATTGTGAATGAGAAGGAAGGGATCTCCTCAGCAATGGGATTCCACCATAACGTTGACCCTGGAAAGCTGTCACTGCACCATATCCTGACCCTTGGTGAATATGGGTGAGTATACTGTAAACCTCTTCTGGAAAGTTGGGATCCTAAATACTCCATTTTGCCCTCGACCATGGCCTTTCCATTAACTGTATCTCAGAGTTTCTTTAAGGATAGTTACTGGACAACTTACTGACAAGTCTGATTAAGGGAAAAACAGTGAAGAGCAGATGTGGCCCGTTCAGCCCCTCCAACCTAATCTATTCATCACTCAAAATTAGGTTCAAGTGAATGACCTTTTTTTCACAAAAACACTCCACTCATACCTTGCGCAAAAGCACATGGTCATTGTTTAGGAGAACAATTATTTCAGCTTCAGTTAATGACTGTAACAGTCTCGCAGCACTGTGTTCTGGGATCAACTGTGTTCAACCATGTGAGAAGCCCTGGATGCCAGCCCTGGATGACAACCTGGATTGGTTTGACAAGTGAGAAGTAAGGTTCATGGCACAGAATTGTCAACTGATCAGTTTCTGCAATAAGAGCCCGATTTGCTGCCATTCTTTCCCATTCAATGGAATGACCATCCCTGTCTCACTATCACACTGAACTTGATTCAAACTCAGTTACTGCTGATCATGTAAAGATATGGAGATGTGAGGAAGAACACATAAACAGAGGAACACAGATTTCAAGAAACCTGCTTGGGAACGGTCACAGGACAGAAGAAGATAAGTCGAAAGAGGATTGATGAGGGCAGAGCAGTAGATGTGAGATATATGAACTTCAGTAAGGCGTTTGACAAGGTTCCCCATGGGAAACTGGTGAGAAAGGTTAGATCTCACGGAATACAGGGAGGACTCGCAAGTTGGATACAGAATTGGCTCAAAGGTAGAAGACAGAGGGTGGTGGTTGTGTTTTTCAGACTGGAGGCCTGTAACCAGTGGAGTGCCACAAGGATCGGTACTGGGTCCTCTACTTTTCATCATTTAAACAATTGATTTGGATGTGAGCATACGAGATATAGTTAGTAATTTGCTGATGACACCAAAATTCGAGGTATAGCGGACAGCGAAGAAAGTTACCTCAGATTACAATGGGATATTGATCCGATGAGCCAATGGGCTGAGACGTGGCAGATGGAGTGCAATTCAGATAAATGTGAGGTGCTGCATTTTGGGAAAGCAATTCTTAGCAAAACCTATACACTTAATGGTAAGGTCCTCATGAGTGCTGCTGAACAAAGAGAACTTGGAGTTCAGGTTCATAGCTCCTTGAAAGTGGAGTCGCAGGTAGATAGGATCGTGAGGAAGGCGTTAGACATGCGTACCTTTATTGGTCAGAGTATAAAGTTCAGTATTTGGGACGCCATTTTGCAGCTGTACCGGACATTGATTCGGCCACTGTTGGAATATTGCGTGCAATTCTGGTCTCCTTCCTAACGGAAGGATATTGTGAAACTTGAAAGGGTTCAGAAAAGATTTACAAGGATGTTACCTAGGTTGAAGGATCTGAGCTATAGGGAAAGTTTGAATAAGCTAAGGCTGTTTTCCCTGGAGCATTGGAGGCTGAGGGGTGACCTTATAGAGGTTAATAAAATCATGAGGGGCATGGATAGGATAAACAGACAAAATATGTTCCCTGGGGTAAGGGAATCCAGAACTATAGGGCATAGGTTCAGGTGAGAGGGGAAAGTTATAAAAGAACCCTAAGGGGCAACTTTTTCACACAGAGGGTAATACGTGCTTGGAGTGAGCTGCCAAAGGAAGTGGTGGAGGCTGGTACAATGGCTACATTTAAAAGCGTCTGGATGGGTATATCAATAGGAAGGGTTTGGAGGAATATGGTCCAGGTGCTGGCAGGTGGAACTAGATTGGGTTGCGATATCTGGTCGGCATGGACAAGTTGGATAGAATGGTCTATTTTCTTGCTGCACACCTCTATGATTCTATGATCCTGAAGGTTTACATAAATAGTCTGGATTGAGGCCATGAACCGACTTAAACTGGAGGCAGGATATTTGAATGATAGTTATTTGAGCACCAGGAGCACTGAAGTTAAACTGAGTGGCAGTCAGGTGGGATAGGATAGATGTAAAAGAGCTTTGGACAACTGAAGTTTAACGATCTCAAAGCAAAGCCTGTCACGGTAGCACTTACGTTATCTTAAAGTCAAAGTCCTAGTGGTATTAAGCTGTTTATACAGTTCCCTGCGTAATGCTTGGGGGATCCGGGTTCGAATCACGCCATGGCAGATGGTACAATTCCACTCAGTAAAATCTGGAATTAAAAGTCTAATGATGATCTTAAATCTATTTTTGAATGTTGGAAAAAACATCTGAGTCACTAATGTCCTTTAGCGAAGCAAACTGCTGTCCTTACCTGGTCTGGCCAAAACGTGACTCCAGATCCACAGCAATGTGGTTGATCCTGAACTGCCTTCTGGTCAGTAAATGCTGGCTTGGTCAGCCATGCCCGCACCCCGTGAATGAGTAAAAGAAGTAATTAGTGCTTAGTGTGTCCAAAGCATGAATGGGTGTTTCAGCAGCTCACAGACTGAGAGAGGAGACACTGGAATAATGTTATGGAGGGAGAATCAAACAATATTTCTGATGTATTGGAGAAAGAATTAAATGCTCAGTCCAAGCACAAAGAAGACAGAGACAGTAAAGTTAGATACAGCGTGAGACTGTAGTTGGGGATGAGGATAAAATTTCTTCTAAGCTGATGACATTAGGTACACCAATACTTAATAAGTCACAGATGTATAGAATGTCTGGTGTGAAAGTATGCCGTTCAGACCATCGAATCCACACCAAACCTCTGAAGAACATTCAACCCAGATCCACCCCCTCACTCTATCCAATAACCCTGCAATTTCCATGGCTATGGCACCTATCCTGCACCTCCCTGGAAAATTTAGCATGGCGAATCCACCTATCCTGCATATCTAAAAACTGGAGCACCTGGAGAAAACTCACAGGGAGAATGCACAAGCTCCACACAGGCAGATGCCCGAGGTAAATTTGAAAGCGGGTCCCTTTTGTTGTGATGATACCTGTTCGGCATTGATGAGTTGGACTAAATGGTCTGTTTCCATGTTGTACAGCTCTCTGATTCTCATAGAGTAAACACACCCTCTGGGTGTCAACCAGTCCATGCTGAACATCTTGTAGTAAACCTTTTCTGAAATGCTTCCAACATGTTAAAATGTCAATCTCTCACCATTTAGAATGTGTACTTCTTCTTTATTCGTCCTGCCAAAACAGACAATTGTCCGCTTTCCCACATCATACATTTACCAGATCTTCACCGACTTTCTTAGCCTACTTATACCTCTTTGTAGGCTCCTTATGTCCTCTCTTGTAATTCAGTTTCCTCCCCACCTTTATTTCATTAGCATACTTAGCTAATGTTCCTCTGATACTTCCAACGCTCTCCTTCTCGTTCAAAGAATCATAAACTACAGCAGAGGTCTTTCAGCCCAAAGAGTCTGTACCACCAGAACACACACCACCACCTACCCGAAACCTACTTTACCACGTTAGGACCATAGCCTGGAAAGTTACGACATTTCACTTGTTCACTAAAGTACTTTGTAAAGGTTACCCACATCAACCACCCTCCCAAGCAATGTGTTGCAGGCCCCACCATCTTCTAAGGGAATTTTTCCTCAACTCCCCTCCTAATGGGGGCGGCAATGTGGCTCAGTGGTTAGCAGTGCTACCTCATAGCGCGAGGGAACCGCGTTCAATTCCGCCCTCGAGCAACTGTCTGTGTGAGATTACAAGTTCTCCCCGTGACTGCGTGGGTTTCCTTCGGCTGCTTCGGTTTCCTTCCACACTCCAAAGATGTGCAGTTTAGGTGAATTGCCCATCGTTAGTTCACAGAAATGTTTTGGAATGTGTAGGTTGGGTGCTTTATTCAGTGGATAAATGTAGTGTAATGGCAAATGGGTCTGGGTGGGACACGTTTCGGAAGGTCGCTGTGGGATTTTTGGGCCAAAGGGCCTTTTTCCACGCTCTAGGGATTCTACAATAATAATCTCATAATCTACAGTATCTCAACCAGGTTCCCCTCTTCTGTAATAGGACAACAAGACTGTGTTTCTCCAGTTTCTCTTCATCGCTAAAATGCCCTCCACACAGAAACATTCTTGCGGAGTCCGCATCCAGTGTGACCACATCCTTCCTACAGTGTGGTGACCAGAATGGCAGACTGTACTCCAGCGATGGCCCAACCAAAGACCTGTGCATCTTTCCCTTGCACCGAGAATTTATTCCTTGACTAATAATTACAACTGTCTCATGTGTCTTCTTAATGACCCGATCAACCTGCTCTCCCTTCTTCTGTGTACAAACTATCTGAAGGTCCCTCTGAAATTCCAAGTGTCCTTCATTCATAGAGTACTCCCTTGTCTTCTTAATTCTAAAGTGCATCACATTTATCAGATTACATTCCAATCTGCCACTGATCTGCGCATTTGATCAAGCTGTTTATATCATCATGTTACCTAACACTTTCCTCTTCATTGTTCCAACTAACTGGCCATTCGTTTTATCATCTGCATATTTGCTTATCATTCCCCAACATTCGCATCTACATCATGTATACATGTCACAAACAGTAAAAGACCCAAGCACTGATTCATTTGACGAGCTAAGCTTCTATCCATGCCAATATGTTACCACCCATTACTGAATATTTGGTTCACAACCACTGGTGTTTTTCTCACTTCAGGTCTGGATTTGTTCAGAAAGAACTGATGACTGTGATTGATTAGTAACGCCAACATTATTACAGCATGAGACTATCAGGATGTTTGAAAACTTTGATCGTCTTCTTCATCCAGCATTTCTTTGTTGTTATTCTCCCAGCTTTATGATAGTTATATAATTGGAACCATTCTGTGTCCCTTCCACTTTCTGCATGTTGTTTTCCACTGAAAAGCCTCTCAAATGTTTATAATGAGCCGAGTCTACCCACTCCTTCTTCAATCGCTTCTTCAAGTCTGTTTCAGTAGAATTTCACCATCCAGAATAGTTGGTAGCTCGTACACTCTTTCAAGAACTGAGTGATTGTGGAGTGTGGACCTGTGAGCACAAACATAAATCAAACTTTATACCCAGTCAGTTATCATTCCTTTTATATTGAGTAACTGAATATATGTGTGAACCACATTGTCAGCACAGTCTTCAAATCTGTCCAATCTACCTGTTCATACTATTCAAAATTGGTAATATTTGTCAAACGTGACGTAACTGTGCTGCTGTCCCTTGAGCACCCCCTCCACCGCTTTCTGTTGATTACTTTGATACTGAAATACGAAATCCAGAGGTTCCTTACAAATAATTCTCTTTATCTAACTTATAATTCATGAAGAGGTTTCAAAACTCATCAGAGACAGTGAAAAATTTGGAACAAAGAAAGTGCTGATTCCTAATCTTGGAGCCTCGCTCACGAACAGATCAGACGCTTTGAAATGCATCATGTCTGCAGAGGTGCTGAAAGCAACTCTCCATTTCTGACGGTGAGGGCAATGGATTTGAGCAGGCAGCGGAAACTTTCTCGTGAAGAAAAGTAGCTTAAGAATGAGCTCCAGCCCCATCATTATCCTTTGACGGCCAGCATCTTCTGACTCAAACTCTTAAAATTGTACAAAACGGTAATGGTACATTTGCAGAGTGGTGAAAGAGAGAAGGAGCAACAGGGTGGGGGGAGGGAGTGGAAGAGGGAGGGATGACAGAGACACAGCGAGTCAACAGAGAGGGAGGGTCAACCGAGAGGGTGAGGTGCTATTGAGTTAGACTGCGCGCAAGAGAGAGGGCGAGTTAGAAAACAGAGATGGTGAGTGAGAGAGGGAGCATGACTGACAGATAGTGAGGAGGTGAAAGAGACAGAGGGCGAGAGAGTGTGGAAAAGAGAGAGTTTGAGAGAGAGAGGAAAAGGAAGAGAAGTGGGAAGGACCACTGACTGTGTGTGACTGCAGCTCTGCCTGAGCTCTGTCTGTGTGCATTCAGCGGACCTTTTCAAATTATATTTTGATGAACTTCTCAACTAACCTGTGTCCATGCTAACACTTTGCGAGGTATTGGATCTTCTTCCCTGTTTAATCATTCAGCAATGCTGACGACCAGTATTACCAGATTCGTATGCTTTGTATCAGATATAATATCAATAGAATGTGTAGACAGAAATACTGCAGTGAAAACTTTGATTTGTTACAAATAATAGCATTCCCTCCTTTCCCCTATCGGTAATCGTTGTAAGAATATGTTGAACTGTAACAATCAATTGTGACACAGACAGCTACCTCATGAAATCCTGTCAGTCCCACAGATTTCCACAACCCAAATGGACTCACATCAGCGCAAACTCAACTCTGGGAGTATTCATTGACACATTCCTGATGAAAACGTTTTGCACGGAATTCCAGCCAATATAAGGGATTGTTAACTGGCTCTGACGCGGCTGAGAACACCACTCAGCCGTGTCAGCTAACGATGATAGAGGAACTAAAAATAAAAATTGGATGGAACACCAGGCATCGACATGGACCCTGGAAGTGACAATGATATAATCTGCCCAGTCAATTCTGCAAAGTCCACTTTACTGAAATCTGTCAACTGGCATCGTCAGGAAACTGTGCCACAAACAATTTAAGTAACAGCCGGTCAGACCATACTCACTGTGAATCATACATTACAGCAAATGTCACAGATATAACCATCACCATCCTTGCTTCGGCCCTGTCTACCATTGAAGGTGGCAGCAAACAGCTGGGAATGCACCAAGACCCATGACATCAGCACCATCTCAGTGCTCTCTCTCAGTTGATGAGTACTTCAACATGGACACCACTTGGAAGAAGCACTAAGGGTGGCTTGAGCACAAAGGTGCTCAGAATTGACAACTTCAAGATGTCCAACCAAAAAGTGTTTTGGTAGCAGCATTGCTTACTAAGCTAGCCAAATCCAGGAGGACATGTGTGCCTGACTGTGCAGAAATAGGTGGTGAGGGAACCAAGTAAACCTATTGACATTATCCTCATCTGTCGTAGATGTCTCTGCCCTTGACAGTATAGACAGAAGTGACTCTCACATAGTCCTTGTGGAGATAAAGTCTTGTCTTCACTTTGGAGACACGCTTCATCATGCTATGTGCACTACCACCGTGCAAAGTAGTTTGCACTCAGAACAGATCCAGCAATTCAAATCTGGACAATCAAGATGACTTGTGGGCCACTGTTGAATGAATTGCACTCAACTATAATCTCTTACCACTTAGCTGTGTAACCAACACTCATACAATAAAGTGTCTATGATAGCATGCCAGGAGAGACGAAGGTATCGTTAGAAATGTGATGCAAATCTGGTGTTTTGTCAAACATGAGAGAAAACAAGATGGCCACATAGGTGCATTGGTTATACTTTGCCTCAGACTGGATTAGACTCTCAGTTCAAATCATATTGCACTAAAAAACACACCAGATTCCATTGTGATTTTGTGTCTTGTGACGAAAACTGCTCTGAATTCATATTCCATTCTGCAGTCTCAGACTGGGTAACTGGGTTTAGTTGTCACTCTCCCAAGGACCAATTCCCTGAAATTCACAATTTCTTGCCTTCCCTTGACACTTTTGTGTTCAAAGCCTTCAAAGATATTACTACACTTGTTATGGGGGATTTCAATGTGCAGGTCGATGGGGAGAATCAGGATGGTATTGGACCTCAAGAAAGAGACTTTATGGAGTTCCTCCGAGATGGATTCTTAGAACAGCTGGTGCTGGAGCCGACCAAGGAGAAGGCAATTCTTGATCTGGTATTGTGCAGCAAACCAGAATTGATCATGGACCTCGAAGTGAAGGAGCCATTGGGAAGTAGTAACTATAATACAATAAGCTTCAATCTGCAATTTGAGAGGGAGTGGGTACAACCGGAAGTGACAATATTTCTGTTGAATAAAGGAAACAATGGAGCTATGAGGGAGGAGCTGGCCAAAGTTCAATGGTGCAATACCTTAGTAGGGATGACAGTGGAGGAACAAAGGCGGATATTTATGTGTATAATGCAGAAGTTGTAGGATCAGTTCATTCCAAAAAGGAAGAAAGATCCTAGGAGGGGGCATGGGTGGCCGTGACTGACGAGGGAAGTTAAGAAACATATAAAGTTAAAAGAGTAAAGTATAACATAGCAAAAATAAGTGGGAAAACGGAGGACAGGGAAGCTTTTAAAGAACAACAGTGGATTACTAAGAAGGAAATACGCAGAGAAAAAAAATGAGGTACGAAGGTAAACTGACCAAAAATACAAAGGAGGATAGCAAAAGCTTTTTTAGGTGTGTGAAAGGCCAGAAAAAATGGTTTAGACTAAAATTGGACACTTGAAGACAGAAACAGGGGAATATATTACGGGGAACAAAGACATGGCAGAAGAATTGAATTGGTACTTCAGATCTGTGTTCACTGCCAAAGACACAAGCAATCTCCCTGAGGTAACAGTGGCTGAAGGACCTGAACTTAAGGGAATTTATATTTGCCAGGAATTGGTGTTGGAGAGACTGTTAGTTCTGAATTTTGATAAGTCCCCTGGGCCTGATGGTCTACATCCCAGGGTACCGAAGGAGGTGGCTCAATAAATCGTGGATGAGTTGTTGATTATTTTCCAGCGTTTGATAAATTCGGGATCAGTTCCTGCGGATTGGAGGGTGGCTAATGTTGTACCACTTTTTAAGAAAGGTGGGAGAGAGAAAACAGGAAATTATAGATTAGTTAGTCTGACCTCAGTGGTGGGAAAGGTGCTGGAGTCTATTATAAAGGATGAAATTGCGACATATAGGTCAGAGTCAGCATGGATTTGTGAAGGGGAAATCATGCTTGACTAACCTTCTGGAATTTTTTGAGGCTGTGACTTTGAAGATGGATGAGAGAGATCCAGTAGATGTAGTGTACCTGGACTTTCAGAAGGCTTTTGATAAAGTCCCACATAGGAGGTTAGTCAGCAAAACTAGGGCGCATGGTATTGGGGGCAATGTACTAACTTGGATTGAAAGTTGGTTGGTTGATAGGAAACAAAGAGTAGCTTTAACCAATTCC
>NC_057755.1:426574-436248 GCF_004010195.1 Chiloscyllium plagiosum | reverse complement strand
CTGCCATTCTTTCCCATTCAATGGAATGACCATTCCTGTCTCACTAACACACTGAACTTGATTCAAACTCAGTCACTGCTGATCATGTAAAGATATGGAGATGTGAGGAAGAACACATAAACAGAGGGAACACAGATTTCAAGAAACCTGCTTGGGAAAGGTCACAGCACAGAAGATAAGTCGAAAGAGGATTGATGAGGGCAGAGCAGTAGATGTGAGCTATATGAACTTCAGTAAGGCGTTTGACAAGGTTCCCCATGGGAGACTGGTGAGAAAGGTTAGATCTCACGGAATACAGGGAGGACTCGCAAGTTGGATACAGAATTGGCTCAAAGGTCGAAGACAGAGTGTGGTGGTTGTGTTTTTCAGACTGGAGGCCTGTAACCAGTGGAGTGCCACAAGGTTCGGTACTGGGTCCTCTACTTTTCATCATTTAAACAATTGATTTGGATGTGAGCATACGAGGTATTGTTAGTAAGTTTGCTGATGACACCAAAATTCGAGGTATAGTGGACAGCGAAGCAAGTTACCTCAGATTACAATGGGATATTGATCCGATGGGCCAATGGGCTGAGACGTGGCAGATGGAGTGCAATTCAGATAAATGTGAGGTGCTGCATTTTTGGAAAGCAATTCTTAGCAAAACCTATACACTTAATGGTAAGGTCCTCGGGAGTGCTGCTGAACAAACAGAACTTGGAGGGCAGGTTCATAGCTCCTTGAAAGTGGAGTCGCAGGTAGATAGGATCGTGAGGAAGGCGTTAGACATTGGGATCAACTGTGTTCAACCATGTGAGAAGCCCTGGATGCCAGCCCTGGATGACAACCTGGATTGGTTTGACAAGTGAGAAGTAATGTTCATGGCACAGAATTGTCAACTGATCAGTTTCTGCAATAAGAGCCAGATTTGCTGCCATTCTTTCCCATTCAATGGAATGACCATTCCTGTCTCACTATCACACTGAACTTGATTCAAACTCAGTCACTGCTGATCGTGTAAAGATATGGAGATGTGAGGAAGAAAACATAAACAGAGGGAACACAGATTTCAAGAAACCTGCTTGAGAAAGGTCACAGCACAGAAGATAAGTCGAAAGAGGATTGATGAGGGCAGAGCAGTAGATGTGAGCTATATGAACTTCAGTAAGGCGTTTGACAAGGTTCCCCATGGGAGACTGGTGAGAAAGGTTAGATCTCACGGAATACAGGGAGGACTCGCAAGTTGGATACAGAATTGGCTCAAAGGTAGAAGACAGAGTGTGGTGGTTGTGTTTTTCAGACTGGAGGCCTGTAACCAGTGGAGTGCCACAAGGGTCGGTACTGGGTCCTCTACTTTTCATCATTTCAATAATTGATTTGGATGTGAGCATACGAGGTATTGTTAGTAAGTTTGCTGATGACACCAAAATTCGAGGTATAGTGGACATCGAAGCAAGGTACCTCAGATTACAATGGGATATTGATCCGATGGGCCAATGGGCTGAGACGTGGCAGATGGAGTGCAATTCAGATAAATGTGAGGTGCTGCATTTTGGGAAGCAATTCTTAGCAAAACCTATACACTTAATGGTAAGGTACTCGGGAGTGCTGCTGAACAAACAGAACTTGGAGGGCAGGTTCATAGCTCCTTGAAAGTGGAGTCGCAGGTAGATAGGATCGTGAGGAAGGCGTTAGACATGCGTACCTTTATTGGTCAGAGTATAAAGTACAGTAGTTGGGACGCCATTTTGCGGCTGTACCAGACATTGATTCGGCCACTGTTGGAATATTGCGTGCAATTCTGGTCTCCTTCCTAACGGAAAGATATTGTGAAACTTGAAAGGGTTCAGAAAAGATTTACAAGGATGTTACCTGGGTTGGAGGATCTGAGCTATAGAGAGAGTTTGAATAAGCTAGGGCTGTTTTCACTGGAGCATTGGTGGCTGAGGGGTGACCTTATAGAGGTTAATAAAATCATGAGGGGCATGGAAACGATAAACAGACAAAATATTTTCCCTGGGCTGAGGGAATACAGAACTATAGGGCATAGGTTCAGGGTGAGAGGGGAAAGTTATAAAAGAGACCTAAGGGCAACTTTTTCACACAGAGGGTGATACGTGCTTGGAGTGAGCTGCCAAAGGAAGTGGTGGAGGCTGTTACAATGGCTACATTTAAAGGCATCTGGATGGGTATATCAATAGGAAGGGTTTGGAGGAATATGGTCCAGGTGCTGGCAGGTGGAACTAGATTGGGTTGCGATATCTAGTCGGCATGGACAAGTTGTTTATAATGGTCTATTTTCTTGTTGCACATCTCTATGACTCAATGATCCTGACGGGTTACAGAAATAGTCTGGATTGAGGCCATTAACCGACTTAAACTGGAGGCAGGATATTTGAATGATAGTTATTTGAGCACCAGGAGCACTGGCAGTCAGGTGGGATAGGATAGATGTAAAAGAGCTTGGACAACTGAAGTTTAACGAGCTCAAAGTAAAGCCTGTCACAATAGCACTTAAGTTATTTTAAAGTCAAAGTCCGAGTGGTATTAAGCTGTTTATACAGTGCCCTGCATAATGCTTGGGGGATCCGGGTTCGAATCGCGCCATGGAAGATGGTGCAATTCCACTCAGTAAAATCTGGAATTCAAAGTCTAATGATGATCTTGAATCTATTTTTGAATGTTGGAAAAAACATCTGAGTCACTAATGTCCTTTAGTGTAGGAAACTGCTGTCCTTACCTGGTCTGGCCAAAACGTGACTCCAGACCCACAGCAATGTGGTTGATTCTTAACTGCCTTCTGGTCAGTAAATGCTGGCTTGGTCAACCATGCCCGCACCCCGTGAATGATTAAAAGAAGTCATTATTGCTTAGTGTGTCCAAAGCATGAATGGGTGTTTCCGCAGCTCACAGACTGAGATAGGAGACACTGGAATAATGTTATGGAGGGAGAATCAAACAATATTTATGATGTATTGGAGACAGTAAAGTTAGATACAGCGTGAGACTGTAGTTGGGGATGAGGATAAAATTTCTTCTAAGCTGATGACATTAGGTACACCAATACTTAATAAGTCACAGATGTATAGAATGTCTGGTGTGAAAGTACGCCGTTCAGACCATCGAATCCACACCAAACCTTGAAGAACATTCAACCCAGATCCACCCCCCTCACTCTATCCAATAACCCTGCAATTTCCATGGCTATTGCACCTATCCTGCACCTTCCTGGAAAATTTAGCATGGCGAATCCACCTATCCTGCATATCTAAAAACTGGAGCAGCTGGAGAAAACCCACAGGGAGAATGCACAAACTCCACACAGGCAGATGACCGAGGTAGATTTGAAAGCGGGTCCCTGGTGTTGTGATGATACCTGTTCGGCATTGATGAGTTGGATTAAAATATCTGTTTCCATGTTGTAGAGCTCTCTGATTCTCATAGAGTAAACACACCCTTTGGGGGTCAACCAGTCCATGTTGAACATCTTGTAGTAAACCTTTTCTGAAATGCTTCCAACATGTTAAAATGTCAATCTCTCACCATTTAGAATGTGTACTTCTTCTTTATTCGTCCTGCCAAATTAGACAATTGTGCACTTTCCCACATCATACATTTGCCAGATCTTCACTGACTTTCTTAACCTACTTATACCTCTTTGTAGGCTCCTTATGTCCTCTCTGGAATTCAGTTTCCTATCCACCTTTATTTCATTAAATGTAGAGTAATGGCGAATGGGTCTGGGTGGGACACTGTTCAGGAGGTCGCTGTGGGATTTTTGGGCCAAAGGGCCTGTTTCCATGCTCTGGGGATTCTACAATAATTATCTCATAATCTACAGTATCGCAACCAGATTCCCCTCTTCTGTAAAAGGACAACAAAACTGTGTTTCTCCAGCTTTCTGTAAAAGGACAACAAAACTGTGTTTCTCCAGCTTCTCTTCATCACTAAAATGCCCTCCACATGGAAACATCCTTCCTACAGTGTGGTGACCAGAATGGCAGACTGTACTCCAGCGATGGCCCAACCAAAGACCTGTACAGCTTTCCCCTGCACCGAGAATTTATTTCTTGAATGATAATTACAACTGTGTCATGTGTCTTCTTAATGACCCGATAAACCTGCTCTCCCTTCTTCTGTGTACAAACTATCTGAAAGTCCCTCTGAAATTCCAAGTGTCCTTCATTCATAGAGTACTCCCTTGTCTTCTTAATTCTTCTAAAGTGCATCACATTTATCAGGTTACATTCCAATCTGCCACTGATCTGCGCATTTGATCAAGCTGTTTATATCATCATGTTACCTAACACTTTCCTCTTCATTGTCCTAACTAACTGGCCATTCGTTTTATCATCTGCATATTTGCTTATCATTCCCCAACATTCGCATCTACATCATGTATACATGTCACAAAAAGTAAAAGACCCAAGCACTGATTCCTTTGACGAGCTAAGCTTCTATCCATGCCAATATGTAACCACCCATAATTGAATATTTCATTCACAAACACTGGTGATTTTCTCACTTCAGGTCTGGATTTGTTCAGAAAGAACTGTTTCTCACTTCAGGTCTGGATTTGTTCAGAAAGAACTGATGACTGTGATTGATTAGTAACGCCAACATTATTACAGCATGAGACTATCAGGATGTTTGAAAACTTTGGTCTTCTTATTCATCCAGCATTTCCTTTGTTATTATTCTCCCAGCTTTGTGATAGTTATATAATTGGAACCATTCTGTGTCCCTTCAACTTTCTGCATGTTGTTTTCCACTGAAAAGCCTCTCAAATGTTAACAATGAGCCGAGTCTATCCACTCCTTCTTCAATCGCTTCTTCAAGTCTGTTCCAGTAGAATTTCACCATCCACAATAGTTGGTAGCTCGTACACACTTTCAAGAACTGAGTAATTGTGGAGAATGGACCTGTGAGCACAAACATATATCAAACTTTATACCCAGTCAGTTATTATTCCTTTTATATTGAGTAACTGAATATATGTGTGAACCACATTGTCAGCACAGTCTTCAAATATGTCCAATCTACCTGTTCATACTATTCAAAATTGATAATATTTGTCAAACGTGACTTAACTGTGCCACTCTCCCTTGACCATCCCCTCCACCGCTTTCGGTTGATTACTTTGATACTGAAATACAAAATCCAGAGGTTCCTTAAAAATAATTCTCTTTATCCAACTTATAATAATTCATGAAGAGCTTTCAAAACTCATCAGAGACAGTGAAAATTTTGGAACAAAGAAAGTGCTGATTCCTAATCTTTGAGCCTCGCTCACGAACAGATCAGACGCCTTGAAATGCATCATGTCTGCAGAGGTGCTAAAAGCAACTCTCCATTTCTGAAGGTGAGGGCAATGGATTTGAGCAGGCAGCGGAAACTTTCTCGTGAAGAAAAGTAGCTTATGAATGAGCTCCAGCCCCATCATTATCCTTTGAGGCCAGCATCTTCTGACTCAAACTCTTAAAATTGTACAAAACGGTAATGGTACATTTGCAGAGTGGTGAAAGAGAGAAGGAGCAACAGGGTGGGGGGAGGGAGTGGAAGAGGGAGGGATGACAGAGACACAGCGAGTCAACAGAGAGGGTGAGGTGCTATTGAGTTAGACAGCGCACAAGAGAGAGGGCGAGTTAGAAAATAGAGATGGTGAGTGAGAGAGGGAGCATGACTGACAGATAGTGAGGAGGTGAAAGAGACAGAGGGCGAGAGACTGTGGAAAAGAGAGAGTTTGAGAGAGACAGGAAAAGGAAGTGAAGTGGGAGGGACCACTGACTGTGTGTGACTGCAGCTTTGCCTGAACTCTGTATGTGTGCATTCAGCGGCCCTTTTCAAATTATATTTTACATGAACTTCTCAACTAACCTGTGTCCATTCTAACACTTTGCGAGGTATTGGATCTTCTTCCCTGTTTAATCATTTAGCAATGCTGACGACCAGTATTACCAGATTCGTATGCTTTGTATCAGGTATAATATCAATAGAATGTGTAGACAGAAATAATGCAGTGAAAACTTTGATTTGTTACAAATAATAGCATTTCCTCCTTTCCCCTATCAGTAATCACCTCAGGCGACTAACTGTGTGGAGTTTGCACGTTCTCCCCGTGTCTGCGTGGGTTTCCTCCGGGTGCTCCGGTTTCCTCCCACAGTCACAAAGATGTGCAGGTCAGGTGAATTGGCCATGCTAAATTGCCCGTAGTGTTAGGTAAGGGGTAAACGTAAGGGTATGGGTGGGTGGCGCTTCAGCGGGGCGGTGTGGACTTGTTGGGCCGAAGGGCCTGTTTCCACACTGTAAGTAATCTAATCTAATCTAATATCTCCTATGTTCACTGTAAGAATATGTTGAACTGTAACAATCAATTGTGACACAGACAGCTACCTCATGAAATCCTGTCACTCCCACAGATTTCCACAACCCAAATGGACTCACATCAGCGCAAACTCAACTCTGGGAGTATTCATTGACACATTCCTGGTGAAAACGTTTTGCATGGAATTCCAGCCAATGTAAGAGATTGTTAACTGGCTCTGACGCGGCTAACGATGATAGAGGAACAAAAAATAAAAATTGGATGGGACACCAGGCATCGACATGGATCCTGGAAGTGACAATGACATAAGCTGCCCAGTCAATTCTGCAAGGTCCACTTTACTGAAATCTGTCAACTGGCATCATTAGGAAACTGTGCCACAAACAATTTAAGTAACAGCCGGACAGACCCATACTCACTGTGAATCATACATTACAGCAAATGTCACAGATATAACCATCACCATCCTTGCTTCTGCCCTGTCTACCATTGAAGGTGGCAGCAAACAGCTGGGAGGGTATAGCGCTGGGAATGCACCAAGACCCATGACATCAGCACCATCTCAGTGCTCTCTCTCAGCTGATGAGTACTTGAACATGGACACCACTTGGAAGAAGCACGAAGGGTGGCTTGAGCACAAAGGTGCTCAGAATTGACAACTTCAAAATGTCCAACCAAAAAGTGTTTTGGTAGCAGCACTGCTTACTAAGCTAGCCAAATCCAGGAGGACATGTGTGCCTGACTGTGCAGAAATAGGTGGTGAGGGAACCAAGTCAACCTATTGACATTATCCTCATCTGTCGTAGATGTCTCTGCCCTTGACAGTATAGACAGAAGTGACTCTCACATCGTCCTTGTGGAGATAAAGTCTTGTCTTCACTTTGGAGACACGCTTTATCATGCTATGTGCACTACTACCGTGCAAAGTAGTTTGCACTCAGAACAGATCCAGCAATTCAAATATGGACAATCAAGATGACTTGTGGGCGAATAGGTGCATTGGTTATACTTTGCCTCAGACTGGATTAGACTCTCAGTTCAAATCATATTGCACTAAAAAACACACCAGATTCCATTGTGATTTTGTGTCTTGTGACGAAAACTGCTCTGAATTCATCTTCCATTCTGCAGTCTCAGACTGGGTAACTGGGTTTAGTTGTCACTCTCCTAAGGACCAATTCCCTGAAATTCACAATTTCTTGCCTTCCCTTGAGACTTTTGTGTTCAAAGCCTTCAAAGATGTTACTACACTTGTTATGGGGGATTTCAATGTGCAGGTAGACGGGGAGAATCAGGATGGTATTGGACCTCAAGAAAGAGACTTTATGGAGTTCCTCCGCGATGGATTCTTCGAACAGCTGGTGCTGGAGCCGACCAAGGAGAAGGCAATTCTGGATCTGGTATTGTGCAACGAACCAGAATTTATCATGGACCTCGAAGTGAAGGAGCCATTGGAAAGTAGTAACTATAATACAATAAGCTTCAATCTGCAATTTGAGAGGGAGTGGGTACAACCGGAAGTGATAATATTTCTGTTGAATAAAGGAAACTATGGAGCTATGAGGGAGGAGCTGGCCAAAGTTCAATGGTGCAATACCTTAGTATTGGAGGAACAAAGGCGGATATTTATGTGTATAATGCAGAAGTTGCAGGATCAGTTCATTCCAAAAAGGAAGAAAGATCCTAGGAGGGGGCATGGGTGGCCGTGACTGACGAGGGAAGTTAATAAACATATAAAGTTAAAAGAGTAAAAGTATAACATAGCAAAAATAAGTGGGAAAACGGAGGACAGGGAAGCTTTTAAAGAACAACAGAGGATTACTAAGAAGGAAATACGCAGAGAAAAAAATGAGGTACGAAGGTAAACTGACCAAAAATACAAAGGAGGATAGCAAAAGCTTTTTTAGGTGTGTGAAAGGCCAAAAAAAATGGTTTAGACTAAAATTGGGCCCTTGAAGACAGAAACAGGGGAATATATTACGGGGAACAAAGAAATGGCAGAAGAATTAAATTGGTACTTCAAGACACAAGCAATCTCCCTGAGGTAACAGTGGCTGAAGGACCTGAACTTAAGGGAATTTATATTTGCCAGGAATTGGTGTTGGAGAGACTGTTAGGTCTGAATTTTGATAAGTCTCCGTAGCCTGATGGTCTACATCCCATGGGCCTGAAGGAGGTGGCTCAAGAAATCGTGGATGCGTTGTTGATTATTTTCCAGCGTTTGATAGATTCGGGATCAGTTCCTGCGGATTGGAGGGTGGCTAATGTTGTAACACTTTTTAAGAAAGGTGGGAGAGAGAAAACAGGAAATTATAGATTATTTAGTCTGACCTCAGTGGTGGGAAAGGTGCTGGAGTCTATTATAAAGAATGAAATTACGACATATAGGTCAGAGTCAGCATGGATTAGTGAAGGGGAAAACATGCATGACTAATCTTCTGGAATACTTTGAGGATGTGACTTTGAAGATGGACGAGAGAGATACAGTAGATGTAGTGTACCTGGACTTTCAGAAGGCTTTTGATAAAGTCCCACATAGGAGGTTAGTCAGCAAAATTCGGGCGCATGGTATTGGAGCAATGTACCAACTTGGATTGAAAGTTGGTTGGTTGATAGGAAACAAAGAGTAGTGTTAATCAATTCCATTTCGGAATGGCAGGCAGTGACCTGTGGGGTACTGCAGGGATAAGTGCTGGGACCTCAGCTTTTTACAATATATGTTAGTGATATAGAAGATGGCATTAGCAATAACATTTACAAATTTGCCGATGATACTAAGTTGGGTGGCAGGGTGAAATGTAAGGAGGATGTTCGGAGATTACAGCGTGACCTGGACAGGTTAGGTGAGTGGTCAGATGCATGGCAGATGCAGGTTAATGTGGATAAATGTATGGTTATCCAAATTGATGGCAAGAAGAGGAAGGCAGATTACTACCTAAATGGAATCAATTTAGGTAAAGGGGCATTACAGAGAGATCTGGGTGTTCTTGTACACCAGTCAATGAAGATAAGCATGTAGGTAAAGCAGGTAGTGAAGAAAGCTAATAACATGCTGGCCTTCATAATAAGAGAGACTGAGTATAGAAGCAAGGAGGTGCTTCTGCAGTTGTGCAGGGCCATGGTGAGACTACACCTGGACTACTGTGTGCAGTTCTGGTCTCCAAATTTGAGGAAAGACATTCTGGCTATTGAGGGAGTGCAGCGTAGGTTCACGAGGTTAATTCCTGGAATGGCGGGACTACTTTACACTGAATGACTGGAGAGACTGGGCTTGTATACCCTTGAGTTTAGAAGACTGAATGGGGATCTGATTGAGACATATAAGATTATTAAAGGATTGGACACTCTGGAGGCAGAAAACATGTTTCCG
>NC_057755.1:390806-425574 GCF_004010195.1 Chiloscyllium plagiosum | reverse complement strand
ACACACTGTCTGATCTCACTGGGGGGGTCACACACTGTCTGATATTACTGGGGGAGTGGGTCACACACTTTCTGAACTCACTCGAGTGGTAGCACACACTGTCTGATCACACTGAGTGGAGGATCACACACTGTCTGACACACGGTTTGGTCTTTCTGGAGGAGTGGGTCACACACTGTCTGATCACACTACGGAGGGGTCACGCACTGTCTGAACATACTGGGGGTTCACACACCGTCCAGTCTCACTGGGGGGGGGGTCACATACTGTCCGATCTCACCGTGGGTGGGTGCCACAAACTGTCTGATCTCACGGTGGGAGCGGCTCACCCACTGTCTGATCTCAATGTGGGGGGGGGGGGGGTCACACACTGCCTGACCACATTTGCGGGTCACCCACGGTCTTATCTCACTGGTGGCGTGTTGTACACTGCATGATCTCACTAGGGAGTCACATACTGTCTGATCTCACTGGGGGAGGTCACACAATGTCTGATCTCACTGGCGGGTCACACACTGTCTGATCTCACGTTGTGTGGGGTGGTTATAAACTGTCTGATGTTTATAATTTGACTCCAAAGCTGCACTCGTACCTCCTTTAGCAGTGCGTGCGTTAAGTATAGTACATTTATACAATAAATCACCACAGTGTTAATCCAATAAACCATGCACACTGACGCTCTAACTGTGAAGTTTACATAAATTTCTCACCGTCAATAAACAAAACACGGAAATGTTCCTTCGATCGTCACCACGCATGCTCAGTAGTGGGTTACACACACGCACACTCACTCCGGGCCCGCGCATTGTTCTGAACATGCCCCCAAGGGGGAGTTTGCGGACATGCGCATTTTATAGGTATTTAACATTGTCGATCACTGCTCAACGCCAGGACCCCTAATCTTCACAGTACGCTGTCGTTTTCCCGGGGGCGGCACGGCTCCCGCGGTGTCAGTTGAACGGCGACCCCGCGCGATGCTTAGGGCGGGGTTTCGTTGTGTGGCCTGTTCCAAATTGTTATGCCAAATGCCAATTTGACGACTTCAGCCAGTAGACAGCTGTAACGCTTACAGTCTCACGTGTATCTGGGCAGTTCGACCTGGGCATGTTGTCATTCCTACACTTCCTGGAAGAATTCATGGCGGCGTTTAGGTTTAAACTTGGATTGCAACCAATGTTGGGGTGGTGTTGGGGAGAACAGTGGAGGGGACGGGGAGAGTCCAGAGTACAAAAACGCTAATTCAGTTTGAAGGTCTAAATTGGAGTCATAGAAATATACAGCACACAAAAAGTCCCTTCAGCCCATTGAGTCAAAAACAACCACTGGCCAATTTCCATGGCATTTTCCAGCTCTTAGCCCATGGCTTAGTGTCCCTGGGCATCACAAGTGCATATTTCAATAATTAATTATTGTTTTCAATAGTTATGCCTCTACCACCATTATAGGCAATCAGTTTCAGATTCCCACCACTCTTTGGGTGAAAAATACCTTTCTCACATCTCTAAACATTCTGACCCTCACCTTCAATTGATGCCTCTTGGTTATTTATTCAATTCTATGGGGAAAAGGTTTATTTAAACCGATCCTATCTATACCCTTCATAATTTTGTACACCTCATTCAGGTCCCCCTAAGCTTCTCTGATCAAACGAAAACAATCCCTGCTTCTCTAGTCTCACTTCAGAGGTGAAACACCCGAGCCCTGGTCAATCTCCATTGTCAATTTTTGTTAATGATGGCGGCAGTGGCAGGTTCGGCAGCGGTAGCTGAACCCGTTTACTTCCAATCTCTGGGCCAATTGCACCATTTCATTTTCTCTCTTGTCATAGTCATAGAGATGTACAGCATGGAAACAGACCCTTCGGTCCAACCTGTTCATGCCGACCAGGTATCCCACCCAATCTAGTCCCAACTGCCAGCACCCATCCCATTTCCCATCAAACCCTTCATATTCATTTACCCATCCAGATGCCTCTTAAATGTTGCAATTGTACCAGCCTCCACCACTTCCTTTGGCAGCTCATTCCATACACGTATCACCCTCTGTGTGAAAAAGTTGTCCTTTCGGTCTCTTTTATATCTTTCCACTCTCACCCTAAACCTGTGCCGTCTAGTTCTGGATTCCCCGACCCCAGGGAAAAGACTTTGCATTTCCTATCCATGCCCCTCATAATTTTGTAAACATCTATAAGGTCACCCCTCAATCTCCGATGCTCCAGGGAAAACAGACCCAGACTGTTCAGCCTCTCTCTTTGGCCCAAATCCTCCAATCCTGGTCACATCTTTGTAAATCTTTTCTGAACCCTTTCAAATTTCACAACATTTTTTCGATAGGAAGGAGACCGCAATTGCACGCAATATTCCACCAATGGCCTAACCAATGTCCTGTCCAGTCGCAACATGACCACCCAACTCCTGCACTCAATGCTCTGACCAATAAAGGAAAGCTTACCAAACGCCGTCTTCGCTATCCTATCTACCTACGTCTCCACTTTCAAGGAGCTATGAATCTGCACTCCAAGGTTTTGTGGTTCAGCAACACTCCCCCGGGGCCTTTCCATTAGCTGAATAAGTCCTGCGAAGAATTGCTTTCCCAAAACGCAGCACCTCTGAATTAAACTCCATCTGCCATTTCTCATCCCATTGGCCCATCTGGTCCAGATCATGTCGTAATCTGAGGTAACCCTTTTCGCTGTCCACTGCACCTCCAAATTTTTTATCATCTGCAAACTTACGAACTGTACCTCTTATGCTCGCATCAAAATCATTTATGTAAATGACAAAAAAGTAGAGGACCCAGCACCGATCCTTGTGGTACTCCACTATCGCAGGCCACTAGTCTGAAAAACAACCAGCCTCTGTCTTCTACCTTTGAGCCAGTTCTGTATTCAAATGGCTAGTTCTCCCTGTATTCCATGCGATTTAAACTTGCAAATCAGTCACCCATGGAGAACCTTGTCGAACGCCTTACTGAAGTCAATTGAGACCACATCGATTGCTCTGGCCTCATCAATCCTCTTTGTTACTTCTTCAAAAAACTCAATCAAGTTTGTGAGACATGATTTCCCACGCACAAAGCCATGTTGACTATCCCTACTCTGTCCTTGCCTTTCCAAATACATGTACATCCTGTCCCTCAGGATTCTCTCCAATGACCTGCCCACCACCGAGGTCAGGCTCACGTTCTATAGTCGCTTGGCTTGTCTTTACCGCCCTTCTTAAAGAGTGGCACCACGTTTGTCAACTTCCAGTCTTCCAGCACCTCACCTATGACTATCGACGATACAAATATCTCAGCAAGAGGCCCTGCAATCACTTCTCTGGATTCCCACTGAGTTCTCTGATACACCTGTCTTTTCTTCCTTTTGCTGGTGACACTGGAGGAAGATGGCATCAGTTGCATTTGCGGTGGCAGCATTGTGGGTCCGGTATTGGAATCCTGGCAACAGCAGAGAGCAGACTCAAGTACGCAAAACGATTTCTTTGATTGAATACATTGAGTTGGTGTTAATGATATTAAGCCAGGAAGCTTGCAGCATTCACTGATTAATTGAATGAAGCCAGATCGACATGCAAGCCATTCACCTTGATTGAATATTGAATGGATTGTTGGTGAGACACTGCCACGAGGTTTCGGTTGGAACAATAGATCTGAGTTTCAGTAAAATTGTTCTTGAGTCAGCTCGGCTATAAGGGTTGGCTCAACTAAAAAGAATATATTACAATATCCAGTACTGTCTTAGGAACCATCCTTCCCGCAAAAGAAACTCCATTTAAAATATGCTAATTACATTGTTTCGTCAAACTACTGCTAAGCCAGTTTGCTCAGATATTTCCCCAATAGCGAGCTAACACACAAGCCATCCAAATAAGAGTGATCCCACAGACATTCCAGAAAACATGAGGACCAAGAAGCAGGAACCATTGAAGAACGCAGAACTGCTCCAACTCCAGTTCAATGAACTGTAATCAGGGTAGTATGCACTTTTTAACAGCATCTTCTCCAAAGCAGATTTTAAACTAGCATAGACATTTCAGAACTGCAAGATTACTCGGGATGTTAAAGGGAAATGCCAGTTTTGGAAAGGTGTACATTTATCTACCTTGTGTTTCAAATATAATAAGCCACGTCTTGTAGTCAACCGTGTCTCATTTGTGTAAAACAAGGCCCACTAAGTAAAGAAGTAGATCAGGTCTTACCAAAATTACAGGGGATATTGTCAACAGCTATGGTGAAATGGCCAACATATTGATTCATTATTTTTACGTCAGCATTTACATGAAAACAAACAAGAATATTTTCACTAATGCCCTTTGGGAAGGAAAGAGCCATTCTCATCAGTGGTCGAACTGATGTGTGACTCCAGACTCACAGCAAGGTAGTTTACTGTTAACTGCCATCTGGGATGAGCAATAAATGCTGGCCTGACCAGTGACTCTCTCATCGCATGTAAGGCCACAAAAGTCATGCTATAGCTGTACAAAATTTTGGTTAGCTCCCACGTGGAGTACTGTGAGCATCACTCCTAAGGTGGGATGTATTGGCTTTGTAGGAAGTACAATGTAGATTTGCAAGAATGATTCCTGGACATCAGGGGTTAGGATATGAGGAGAGGTTACACAAATTAGGCCTGGTTTCTACAGAAGTTACAAGATAAAGATAAGCTATTTTCACTGGTTGGTGATTCTAGAACAAAACGACATAGCCTGAGAATTAGAACCAGAGTATTCGCTGGAGATGTTAGGAAGCATGTCCGCACAGGAAGGGTGGTGAACGTTTGGAAGCCTCTTCCACAAACAGCAGTGGATGCTGGGCCAGTTGTTAACTTTAAATGTGAGATAGATATTCTTTTGTTAAGCAAATATGTTCAGGGATAAGTCTCAAAGACATGTGGAGCTCGGCTACAGATCAGCAATTGAATGGGAGACAAGGCTTGAGGGTCTGAAAGGCCTGTTCCTATGTCCCTCTAACTGTTCATCTCCTTCCAGAGCTTTTTCAAGCCATTGACATTCTTTAAGCTGCATCCATGACAAACTTTAACTCTTCACCTACTGACTGTCGCCCGATTTCTCTCGAAGTAGTGCTTTCATAATGACTCTATTTAACCCTTTCCCTGCTCCACTGTACTCATTCTTCTTTCTGCAACTCACCATTTACACCTGTCTCTGTCACTTTAGTATTAAATCCCATCATCTTCTCCTGTGTTTAACACTCTCCATGTTCACTTTTATTTAATCCTCTCCCTATTAATTTCTACCTCTCCTTATTATTGTCAAGTTAATCCTATCCCCGTTATTCTCTGTTGAATTCTCAGTCTATTACAATATCTAACTCGCTCCCTACCAGTACTTAATATTCTCCTGGCTCTCTTCAATTATCATTCCCTTAATATATATTGAGAGATCAGGTGTCCCAGCCTACTTACTTGCCTATGTCTCAGTCCGCCCCATAATCGCTAACATGTAACCGAAACTACTCTGTGCAGCTGCTCCTCCAGCAAGTTTTGGGACTGCAGACCCATGCCAAAGCACAGAGGGAGCTCAGCATTCACACCACATGGTCGGTATTGATGATAAGTAGGAGACAGGCACAAGTTCAACATACACTAATGTGTATACATAAACAAGAACACCTCCAATACACAGTCATGTTTATTTCCAAACAGTTCCATTCCAGAACAAAACACATAAACAATATTTAACAGTATTTATGTACACATAAACACTTCCAAAAAACAATAATACATATATTAACATGTACAGCTACAAGAGTAGTTCCCTTGCACAACAATATTTATATTTATTTTTTAAAATACAATATTTACTTAAAAACACAGATGGTCCCAATGCAAAATAATATTTACATGTAAACATGATCAGCTCCAAAGCAAAACAATCGTTAATCACAGACAAACAGTTCTGCACAACAATGCATATTATATATTATTTCTTCTGCATAAAACCTGCAATACTGTGCACGTGAATGACTGAGTAAGGTATTGAACCTACTACAGCCGGATTTGCAGATGGGACAAAAATAGGTGACAAGGAAAGTTAGGAGAAGGATACAGACAGTTTACAGAGAGATTTTAATAGGTTAAGTAAGTGAGCAAAACATTGTCAATTTAACTTTGGAAAATATGAAGTTACTTGTTTTGCAAGGTAAGATAAAAGAGCAGAGTATTATTTAAAAAACGAAAAGCTGAAGAAAGCTGCAACGTAAAGGGACTTGTCGTAATCCTGCACAAATTACAGAAAACGCAAGACACAGGTGCAGCAGGTCATGAAGAAGGCCCTAAAAAAGATAAAAGCCCATTGTATTCATGGCAAAGTACTATCATGGATAGAGGATTATCTGACTGGCAGAAGGCAGACAGTAGCACTAAACGAGTTTTTTGTCAGGTTGGCAACTGGCTGCTCGTGAAGTTCCGCAGAGGTTAATTTGTGATCACAAGTGTTCAGGTTATACATTAATGATCTGGATGATGGAGGTCATTTACACAAAGTTTGCATATGATGCAAAGATTGGTGGAGCAACAGGTAATGTTGAGGGACACAGTAACTGAAAAAGAAATCAGGCAGACTAGGAGAGTGCGTAAACAAGTGGCAAATGGAATACAACGTTGCAAGTGAGAGTTTATGAACTGGGGTCAGAAGGATAGAGGTGCAGACTATTTTATAATGACGGAAAATCTTTGGAAACCTGAAGCATACAAGCGACTCAGGAGTCCTTGTATAGGATTATCTTCAAGTGAATGTGCAATTTCAGTTATCAGTTAGAAAGTGTTACAAAGGGGAACAGATCGAACCCTTCTGAGAATTAAACCTAACAGCAAATCCCAATTTGTTTTGGAAGGAGTAGATGTTTCCTTTTAATAATCAAACCTGAAAAACCCAGAGTAGCTCACTTTGTCTCTCATAATCTGTTAGAAATGGGATTAAATGAAAGGAATTTCTGATAACTAGTTTTAAAGTGACAAGTAACAGTTTGTTTATTTAAGCCGAACAGAGAATAAACTAACAGAATTACAAACAAACCGGACAATTCCCCCGAACTAATAACTATTCCCTAACTGAGCGAAATTCCACTGGTTTGCTGTTCCAATAAACATATGTCCCAATGATATAAATCTAGGTAATAAGAAAACAACAAATTAAAACTTAGCCTCTCAAAGTTCACATAGAATGGGCCTTTAGGGATGCTCTGCTTTCTCTGCTGACTCTCAGTCTCATCTCTGATCTCAAGTCACAAAAGCCTTTCTTCTGCTGATCCTGCTGTCAGGGGTGTTTTGTCTGGAATTTATTTGTCTGGAATATTAGAAAAACTTGCCACGGTACCTTTTATGAATAGATGGTGCTTTCTCTGAGAGCTGAACGTTATTACTTCCAGAGATGGCAGTTGGCTGCCTCCAAATTTCCAAATGCCCTCGTCTTTTATACTCTTGATCGTCTATTAATTTCTTTACAATTGGATTGGTTCGAAGTAGTCAAAACCATCAGAGTAAAATTGAATTGGGTTTTGGTGTCGAGGGCCTGGTTTAAATTAATTGCGAATATTCAAGCTGGTTGCCGTAACATCAAGACAAGCCAAAGGTTTCCAATCACACAACCATTTGAAATATGTTTCAATGTCAGAACTGTCTGCAATCTGCAGCTGCTTACAGATACATTTGTCTGCATAAATCTCTGAGTTTAGGAAAACACTTTACCTCTTAAAGGGACCACGCACTCTTTCCTTCTCTCAGTTTTACAAACAAATTCGAGCTTCCTGCCTTCCACTTCACGAGTACTCTACACAACTTCATAATAGGCAGCAAACGCAATGTCAACATTAATTTAAAGATAGCTAGAACACAAGAGCAGAGGCACCCTGCTGAGGCTGGATAAGGCTCTGGTCAGATCGTTTTTGGAATGTTGTGAGCAGTTTTGTACCATGTATCGAAGGAAGTATGTGCTGGTGTTATAGGTGTTCCAGCAGAAGTTTATAAGATTACCATATGCTTCGCTCCCCATATTAAACTCTGCTACTGTTCCCACCGCTCAACAGCATTTTGCGGTTTGATATATACATGATGTATATATTCCCATTATGTGTTGACCAGAGTTGCACACAGTATCTCAGCTGTATTCTCACCAAAGTCTGGAAAGCTTCAACATGACCTCCTATAATCAGCACCATACTGATATAGCCCGTGTACCTACTTAATTACTCTACTTACCTCTCATGCCTCCTTAAGGGATCTGTGGACATGCATTCCAAGATCCCCCTGTTACTCTGATCTTGCTTGTGTCCTGCTTTTCATTCAATATTCCCTTATCGTGTTCAGTTACTTTGACATTCGTCTTTGAACTGAAGTAACAGTTCAATGTTCAGAGTTTTTAGGGTAGATATAATGATATTTAGATCTTTTCCATGTTCCCAGAAATACTTCAATGAAAGCAATCTGTGCACTGGAACTTGCTGTAGGATTCACTCAGCCATTTTCAGCAGAGCAAGTGTCATTATGAGACAGAGACATAGTTCCACCCTGAAGGACACAGGAACACACCCACACACAGAAATACAGTCTGAATGAGATGTAGTGCCATACTGTCAAAAGGTATACCCTCAAACGCATGTGCACAAACACACTCCCCCAAACACACCAATACTCTCCCCACGCAAATGCACACCCACCCACATATACATGCACAGCCACACACAGATTCTGAAATTCTTCCCCGCCCCCCACTTCCGTGCAAGCACACACGCACACACAGACAAAAGGAGATAAGGGAAAATAGAGACTCAGAAACATACCCACACGCAAAAATGAAAACAGGCTGAGACATAGAAATATACTGCGAAACAAGAATGCATTTCAAATCCATAAAAACACACACACACACGCACACTTACACAGACACACATACACATGTGGGAACATACCAACACGGAAACAGACCCACACTCCCACAGACACACGGCAGAAAACAATCATACTGCAGCTTGTGAAAACCACTGCATACACCCACATTAATACATCCACACCTTTAAACTCAAGCAGGCACAGAGAAATACAGTTATACTGAGTTATAGGAACAGACAGACATCCAGACCGGAACAAACATACATACAAAAGTCATCTGACAATATAAGAACACATTTTCACACAGTCACTGAATCACACCCAGATCTTCACTCACATATAAAACAGCTATACTGACAGACATTACACACGAACCTGCAAGAACTTTCCGAAACATACCTGTACATACACATGAGCACACACAATCACAGTTCCAGAACTACACACAGTTAGATACATACAGAGAACAACACGCTTAAACACACACACAGACATACCCACAGAAAGACACAGAGAAATCCTGCTGGAGACACAGAGGATCTTATCACACAAACCAACAGCCTAGCACAGTCTGAAAAACACACAGCAACATAAACAGGAGCACAGCCGGGCAGAAACACACCCTGCATTCATGCAATAATACACCTGCACTCAAACACAGACACACAGATAGTCACAGAATCAGTGTGAAACGCTGAGACACACACAGAGAAGTGCAACAGACACTATATGTAAATCAGACAGAGATACACAGGCACAGTAACATACACCCACACAAAAACATTCAGCATTATAGGAACACTTTCATACAGACTGAATAACATACCCAAACAATGGCACAGCAATAAAAAGTCACTGAAATACTTCCAAACACACATACAGAGTGAAACGCACACATAGATGCAGAAATACACTCATAATGTGTGCATGGTGTGGATGGAAATATGGAGTTTTTTGGGTTTCTATCTTTGTATATGCTGTTTTTGCTTGTGTGTATCAGTGTGTCATACTGGTTCTGTGACTCTCTGTTTGTCTGTCTTTGAGTGCAGGTGCATTATTGCCCAGAATATCCAAAGACTAAAACTGAGGAACATACAGAGTGACATTCCCACAAAGACAATAAAACACACAGATACACGGAAGCATTCAAAGAACAGGAGATGAAGGGACAGTGAATTTACAGGACTATAATGAGTATTGTGTGAAAGTACTGCTGGCCGGGTCCATGCATTTTATGTTTTGCAACATTGCATCTTGGGGTAAAATGAGTGAATGAAGGGATCAGGAATGGATTTGAGCCAATGCACGTGAACATATGTTGCACTGAGATAACAAGTGTCTGACATAGTCCATGAGAGAAAAAGAGACAGAGAGGGAGAGAGAGAATGAGATGGGCAGAGAGAGAGAGAGAGAGAGTGAGAGAGAGCACATATAGAGGAGAGAGGAGAACGAGACAGAAAGAGAGAGACAGAGTGAGACACAGCAAGAGAGAGAGAGACTGACAGCAAGAAATTCAGGGATAAGGAGAGAGATACAGAGACAGAGAAAGAGAGGAAGAGAGGGACAGAGACAAAGACACACACAAAGAGGCAGAGAAATAGAGATAGGACAATATCCTTGTGTTGAGAGGAGGCAGGAGCTAACCTCAAGGATGTCTCAAAAATAAAGAAAAATGAATGGAATAATAATGAACTCAGGTGAGAGGATCAGCAGTGCCCAGAGCACCCCAGTTGCAATAAAGTGTTTATCGTGAGCTGTACACATATGGTCTGAAAATCATCATGATGCAGGAGGGGCTGTTTCTGGCTCGCCCCTCCTCCCCTGCAGGGGAAATGCAAAGACCCTCCTGCCGGTCTTTAACACTCAATCACAGGACTGTCCATGAAGACTCAATGTTCCAGTTTAACCCATCCCTCACAGCCAGTCCTTCATTTCATATCACTCTTGCAACCTCTTTCCATCCAATCCTGCCCCTGACAGTTATCTTTTGCTCGCTGGCCTGCTGTACTTTTGCCACATCCTTCAATATTGTTGAAGGCAGAAGTGGATAAATTAATTTTCAGATTTTTTGGGGGTCGCTATGCGGGGCGGACATGGATGGTCCTCAGATGCACACAGCTATTAGAGATGGATGTTGAAATAGGATGAACTGAGATCATCTGGGCTGGCAGAAGGACCGTCTCGAAGGGCTGAAGGGTTTTCTGTTGCTCCCTGTCTTTGTGTCCCCGTGTGTGTCAATCAGGGAGAGCAGCTTGATCCTGAGAGTGATGAATGGTGACCCATCCTGTTAACAACTCCCCCCCCCCCCACCACACACACACACTTCCCCATCCACAGATGGGTGTTATACTAAGTTCATGTGATTGTGCTGATGGAATCCTGGTCGGACATATGCAATTTCTGCACTGGGACCACTGCAGCTGCCTCTGGAGCTCTCTCAGTTGTTTCGCTGAGTCATTAAATGAAGAATTTGCGTGACTAGTTGTTGCACAGCATTCCTGAACTTCGCTCTGAACATGGGCAGAGTCGCTGCATAAAATAATGTGTTCGTGCTGCAGCTGAAATCCATCAGCATTTCTCCGACGAACAGAAAACTCTTCTGAGAACCTCTGTACTTATTTACAGTTGTTCCATTCATGATGTATTATAAGAAATTTGCACCGTACACGACACATAGAAGTAAAAGCTGATGGATGTGGTGAAGAGGGAAATCACAGACTTCCTCCGGCTCACCATCTCTGTGTCTGTGTGATTCTCTCACTTTCTCTGGCCCCTCAGGCTCTTGCTGACTCTACTGGCCACTGAAATGTATCTGACCGTCAGAGTGTTCATCGACAGAATTAACACGAATGGGAGGAAAGGGGTTAAATTTTTATCAATCACTAAATCCCCAGCTACCTGTAAAACAACTTGACTTACTTCAACCCGACCATTGAACATTGCAAATTATCCTTCCAGGTAGATACCTAAAGTAGAAGGGAATGGTTTTTGAAGAGAGCAGAATGCCAATGGCAGCCAGATCCACAGCCAAGGCATTCTTTGTCTAATATTTTCTCCTCTTTTTCAGGCGGCAAATGGCCATAAAACGATCAAAGAAGAAAAGAACAGTGAAACAGACGGACCAGTCTGTGGCTGCACTAACCAAGACAAAGATAGCACAGGACACAGGGATGAGGTCAAGGAAGCACCCTTGGGTAGTAAACGTGTTTGAGTTTGAGTTTGATGTTCGTGAGAATGAATAGTTGAACGGGCAGCGTTTTGTTCAGTTAGAGAGGCCGTACTTTTCCCGTGAAAGAACCAAACTCATCAGTAAATTAACTGAAAAAGACAGAAGGTAAAAGGGAAATTGGAAATTACTAAACAAACCATCTCCCCATCTGTCCAGAGAACAATGGAAGGTCTTAGCACCTACCGGGTCAGTTGGGAGACTTTAGATGTCACGTTTTAAAATGACAGCTCCAGGTCTGACTCATTTTAAAGCTGCTTAGTGCTATATTTAACTAATTGGCGGATGCAGTTGATGGACGAGAAGGGGTCATAATTTTCAAGGTAAAAAGTAAGCGGTTTAGACGGGATTGCGGGAAAAGCCTTTCAACGAGAGAGTGAGGTGGATCTTATAATTCAATGCCTCGGACGTTACCTGGATAGTATAGTGCTGAAATCTGGGGCAAGAGTTGATTTTTCACACCTTTGAAAACACCAACTTGATGGACAGAAGGACCTCTTGGTTGGGTTCTGTAATTCAAAGAATTGCTGCTGGGATGCTGGTTGGGAACTGAAATATTGTGATCAGGTTAATGAAAGAGCCATATATGCTGGAAGCATAAAACAGAAACAAACGTAACTGGCGAAACTCAGCAGGTATGGCAGCATCTGCGGAAAGAGACACCGTGTTACTGGAATCAATTTTAATCAGAATATCTTCATATGAACATGGGTCACTGGACTCACAACATCAACACAGCTTTCTTCCCGCACAAGACCATATCATTGCAAACAAAGGAAAGGTGTTCGTTTCGAAAAAGGGAATTGAGTTTCAAAGTGTTAACATTCATCAACTGTGGGGCATTTGTTGGACTGTTTTTAGCATACCTGGGGTTGTTCTGGGCGCTATATTACAAAACGGCGAGTTGTTGCACTTGAGAAGATGTAATTATTCGATGGAGGCACTCTGCCTCTAGTCCTGATGAAGGGATTTTTCCCGAAACGTCGACTTTCCTACTCTTCAGATGCTGCCTCATCTGCTGTGCTTTTCCAGCACCACTCTAATCTGGACTCATTGAATATGAGTTCCCTGAATGGGGTTGTTAACTTGGTGCAATCAGGGTGTCATGGGTACAGACATAAACAGGGGTGTCAGGGGTTCTGCTCATTCTAGGAAACAATTTTGTGCTGGCTGGGTCAGTGTCATGTAATATGCAAGTCTAAATGCAGAAAGAATTGATGATGGGTTATCACCTTTGCGGAACTTAGGAGGATATAATACAGAGTTGTAGGGAGAATGTTGAACACAGGGGAGTAACATGAGTGTTCAGTTAAGGGGAAAAGGAAGGGGAGTCAACACAGAATAACAGAAAAAGAACTAAGTACCAGTAATGAGGAGAGCGTTGAGTATAGTGCAGCAGGGACTGGAGAGGGTTATGTCCAGAGTGGGGAGGATTAGAAAAAATAAACTAGTGAGAGTGCTAATTAGAGAGTAATAGGGAGAAAGTTGAATACAGATTGAAGCTTTATGATTGTCAAGTGCGTGGTAGAAGTCGAGCGGGTCCAAAGGAGAGTAATTGTGAGAAGATTAAATAGAAAGTATGCGTAAAAGGTTTGCAAAGAGAGTAAAAAGGTGAGGGTTGAATACAAAGGAAGAGAGATGGTTAACTACGAGGAAATAGAGAAGATCACATTTCGATAGCGATCGGGTTGAGTAAAGAATAGTAGTGGAGGCTAAATAGAGACTAATAGGGTGCCGTGTAAATACAAGGTAGTGAATAGAGAGGATGGGATACAGGTAAAGGCTTAAATACAGAGTGAGAGAGAAAAAAAAAGAAAGACAACGTACTCAGGAGAGAAATAAACACTGGAGAAGGGAAAGAATGACATCTAAGGTAATAAAGATAATTAAACAATGGAGAAAAATAGAAATGAAGTGCAGAGTCATAGAACGTAATATGGTTTCGATGGATAGGAATTTGTTAAGTGTGCACAAGAAACTTTTCTGATTCAGTATGTGTATGCACCTACGCGAGAAGGTGTAAAGCTTGACTTACTTTTGGGAAATAAGGCAGGGCCGGTGACTGAGGTTTCATTGGAGGAGCACTTTGGGGCCACCGACCATAATGCAATTACTTTTAAAATAGTGATGGAAAAGGATAGACCAGATTGAAAAGCTGAAGTTTTATATTGGAGGAAAGCTAATTTTGACGGTATTAGGCAACAACATTCGAAAGCTGATTGGGGGCAGATTTACCCAGGTAATGGGATGGTGAAAAATGGGATATCTTCAGAAATGAGATAGCAAAAGCCCAGAGACAGTATTTTCCAGTTAGGGTGAAAGGAAAGGCTGGTAGGTGTAGGGAATGCTGAATGATAAAGAAATTGAGAAGTTGAGCCAGAAAAAGAAGGAAACATAAGTCCGGTATAGACAAGGTAGATCGAATTAATGCTCAGAAGAATATGAAGACAAGGAGTATACATAAGAGAGAAACTTTGGAAAGTAGAGTTAAGGAGAATCCAAAGGGGCTTTTCAAGTACGTAATGGAGAAAAGAGTAACTAGGGAGAGAATAGGGCCCACTCAAAGATCAGCAAGGTGGCCTTTGTGTGGAGCTGCAGGAGATGTGTGAGATAATAAACGCGTATTTTGCATTATTTTTACTATGGAAAAGGACACGGAAGATATATGATGTTGGAAATAGATGGTGAAATCTTGAAAAATGTCCATATCACAGAGGATGAAGTATTGGATGTCTTGAAAAGCATAAACGTGGATAAATCCCCAGGACCGGATCAGGTGAACACTAGAACGCCTCTGGAAGCTAGGGAAGTGATTCCTCGCCCCTTGCTGAGGTATCTGCATCAACGATATTCACAGGTGAGATGCCGGTAGACTGGATGTTGGCTAATATAATGCCACTGTTTAAGAAAGGCGTTAAGAATAAAGCAGGGAACTAGACCTTGAGTCTGACGTCAGTGGTGGGCAAGTTGTTGGAGAAAATCCTGAGGGACAGGATGTACATATACTTGGAAAAGCAAGGACTGATTGGGGATAGTCAATATGGCTTTGTGCGTGGAACATCATGTCTCACAAACTTGTTTAAGTTTTTTTGAAGAAGTAACAAAGAGGATTGATGAAGGCAGAGCGGTGGACGTGATCCATATGGACTTCAGTATGGTGTACGACAAGGTTCCTCATGGCGGACTGCTTAACAAAGCTAGATCTCATGGAATACCGGGAGAACTAGCCATTTGGGTGCAGAACGGGATCAAAGGTCGAACACACAGGGTGTTTGTGGAGGGTTGTTTATCTGACTGGAGGCCTGTGACCAGAGGAGTCCTGCAAGGGTCGGTGCTGATTCCTCTACCTTTTGTCATTTTGTACATGATTTGGATATGAGCAAAAGAAATATCGTTAGTACATTTGAGATGACACCAAAATTGAAGGTGTAGTGGACAGTGAAGAAGGTTACCTCGGATTAAAACGGGATCTTGACCAGATGGGCCAACGGGCTGAAAAGTGGCAGATGCAGTTCAATTCAGATAAATCCAAGGTGCTGCATTTTGGAAAGGCAAATCATAGTAGGACTTATGCACTTAATGATAAGGTCCTAGGGAGTGTTGCTGAACAAAGAGACCTTGGAGTGCAGGTTCATAGCTCGTTGAAAATGGAGTCACTGGTGGATAGGAGAGTGAAGAAGGCGTTTGGTGTGTTTCCCTTTTTTGGTCAGAGTATTGAGTACAAGGTTTGGGAGGTCTTGTTGTGGCTGTCCAGCTAATTGATTTGACCACTGTTGGAATATTCTGTGCAATTCTGGTCTCCTCCCTATTGAAAGGATGTTGTGAAACGCGAAAGGGTTCAGAAATGACTTTCATGGATGTTGCCAGAGCTGAAGGATTTGAGCTATAGGGAGAAACTGAACAGGCTGGGTCTGAGGCTGAGGAGTGACCTCAAAGAGTTTTATATACTCATAAGGGGCGTGGATAGGATAAATAGGCAATGTCTCTTCCCTGGGGTGAGGGTGCTCAAAACTAGAGAGCATAGCTTGAGGGTGAGAGGATCAAGGTATAAAAGATTCCTAATGGGCAGCTTTTATACCACCCTGGAATGAGCTACCAGAGGAAGTGTTGGAGGCTTCTCCAAATGCACCACTTAAATGGCATCTGGCTTCGTGTATGAACAGAAAGGGTTTGGAGCTATATGGGCCAGGTGATGGCGGGTGGACTAGATTTGGTTGGGATATCTCGTCGACATGGACGAGTTGGACCAAAGGGTCTGTTTCCATGCTGTACATCTTTCTGATTCTATGACTCTAATACGGACGATTTCCATATTAGATCTAGTCAGTGTGAGGGGGAAGAGCATTGCCTTCTGATGATCTACCAACAGAAGGTTTCATCCTTCAAATTTAAAGCATTCAACCTTGAGCTTTGCTCTCACTCTGTCCACCGCCACAATTAGTTCCCTGCCTGCTGCATTACCTCCTGGGATCACTTCTCTACACCTCATCGACTATTCCTCCTTCCTAATCCAATTGTCATTGAACCTCACACAAATTCCCATTCCTCACATCTTTCCTTTCCAGTGTGCTTTGTCGTTTTCAAGTACAACAGTGTGGAATGACGTAATATCCATCTGCTGTCCTTGTCCTCAAATGAGGGAATGAATGGACTACTGCTGTTTTCCTTTGCCATCTCAAAATGAGTAAAGTTGTCTCCTGTAATTCCTCCAGTACAGTTTCAAGAAGAGGCTTTGTTTTTATTCCTTCAGTGAATGAGGGCGTCGCTGGCTAGGATAAGCATTTATCTCCCATCCCTAATTGCCTCGAGGGCAGATTAAGGGTCATCCACATTATTGTAGGTCTAGAGTCACACGTAGTACTGACCAGGGAAGGACAGCAGTTTCCCTCTCTGAAGGATATGAATGAACCGACAACCGGTCGTCATTAGCCTATTTAATTCCAGACTTTGATTGAATTCAAATACACCCATTTGTTGTGTCCGGGTCCCCAGAATATGACCTTGGTCTCTGGATTGACAGTCCAGTGATAATTCAACTAGGCCATCGCCTCCACCTGCTGATTGACCTCCTCCAGCGTAATAGGCTGTAGAAGAGGCTGAACATAACCAAAAGAACTGCGGGCACTCTAAATCAGAAACAAGAACAGAAATTGCTGTTCATTCAATCAATTCATTATCTGCATCAATATACTGCCTCATCGCAGTCTGAAATCCTGACAATGAAGTCCATTACGTGAGTCAACCTTCCATCTATGCACTCCATTAGAGTCGTCCCACCCCGGTAATGATCCGCTATAACTTTTTCCGTCAGGTAGAAGAAACAAAAACCTGAACACACACCAGCAGGTTCAGGAACACCTTCTGCCCAGCCGTTTTTAGATCATTGAATGGACTCTCTTCAACCACGTAATGATGATCTTTCTAACGCTGATGTGTCTTGTACTTTCTGTACAATGTAAACTGTCTGCCTCTGTCAAAATCTAATGCTCATATGCAAAACTTTTCACTGCATTTCCACACATGAGACAATAAATCTATCAAAGCGAATTAAATGAAATACATCCATGCCGATAAGATTTCCTAATTTGTCCCATTTGGCCCATATCCCTCTGAACACCTCTTATTCAAAAAACCAACAGTGATTACAAAGGAGAAGGTGAACAAGACACCAGAAATGATGGGGACCAGAGGTGATAGAACCTTCATTGACTATTTGTTCTTTGTCGTCTTTTAATGTGTTTCGAGCTGTGAAGTGGGAGCTGTTTGCTGAGAATAACTTGTGGGCTTTGAGACAGCTTGTGGTAAAATGAACAGACCAAGCAATTTATGATTCTTTGTGAAGCCAGGCCTTGGGGCTAATTGTCGGGTGAGTCAGAATTAAAAGGGTTTCTACTGAGAGCACGACCACCGAGTAGAACGTCCTGACGATCAGCAAATCATTTTATGCCAATCTCTATGACAGGAAGTGCATAGACAGCTTGGCCTCCCAGTTGTTCCTGTTCTGTAACACGGAGGTCTTGGGCAACAGCAGACGGGAGAGTCTGCACCAACAATTACCTCTGGAGGAGCTGCAAAAGGCCTTCAAGCTCTTATAAAAGAGTACAAGTTCTATCGGTGATCGCTTATTTTCACCTCTGTGGCACTTGATTGGCCTGGACATGCTGGAAGTGTATAACAGTATGCTTCAAACAGGTAGATTGCGTGAAACCAGCAAGAAAGCTATCATCCCTCTCATTTCCAATTAGAAGGGGATAGGGAGATCCAACGACCTGTTTCATTGTTAAATGCATTTACAAAATTCTGCCTGAGATCATCGCCAATGAGGTCAAGTCTGCTTGCGATCAGTCATTCACCCCGAACAAATCTGTACTGTCCTGGGCAGGTTTTCTCTGAGAATCTTGCACTCCTCAATGGTATAATTGTCTACTTGTATTTTCGTGCGTTTGGAAGCCTGCCTTATCAGCCTGGACCAGCAGGTGGCCTTTGACAGGAAATCTCACACCAACACATGGGACAAACTCTTCAAATTTGGCTTTGGGGACGAAAGCTGCAAACGGATTGACCTAATGGGCATCAACAATGTTAGAGCAGTCTCAGTAAATAGGTAGGAATCAGAAAGTTTCCCGAACAGTCCTGGAGTCAGGTAGCGCTGCCCATTATCAACTTTCCTGTTTGGTTCTTGTCCTCGAGGTGAATAAATAATTGAAGTATTTTAATGCGATGTTTCTGACTCATTTGCCATTGCCGCTCCACTGAGAACTCAATCCATTTTTGCCCATTTTTGCATCAATTCCTTGTTCTCTTTATTTAGATTCAAGGCTCTGAGTTTAAAATTCAATTTCTTTCATCCTCCATTTTACGAAACAATTTGAGCATTTTATGGTCATTTTTCACAAATACAATGATATTGTTAAATATAGTCATAGAGTCATAGAGTTGTACAGCATGGAAACAGAACCTTCGATTGAACCTGCCCATGCCCACAAGATATCCCAACCTAATCTAGTCCCACCTGCCAGCACCCGGCCCATATCTCTCCAAACCATTCCTATTTATATACCCATCCAAATGCCTCTTAAGTGCTGCAATCACATCTTCTGGCAGCTCATTCCATACACGTACCACCCTCTGCGTGAAAACGTTGCCCCTTAGGTCTCTTTTTTATCTTTCCCCTCTCACCCTAAACCTATGCCCTCTAGTTTTGGACTCACTGACCCCACGCAAAACACTTTGTCTATTTATCCTATCCATGCCCTCATAATTTCGTAAACCTCTATAAGGTCACCCCTCAGTCTGGAACGCTCTAGGGAAAAGAGCCCCAGCCTGTTCAGCCTCTCCCTGTAGCTCAGATCCTCCAACCCTGGCAGCATCCTTGTGAATCTTTTCTGAACCCTTTCAAGTTTCACAATCTCTTTGCGATAGGAAGGAGACCAGAAGTGCAAGCAATATGCCAACAGTGGCGTAACCACTGTCCTGTACAAACGCAATATAACGTCCCAACTCCTGTACTCAATAGTCTGACCAATAAAGGAAAGTTTACCAAACGCCGTCTTCACTATCCTATCTACCTGCGTCTCCACTTTCGAGGAGCTATGAACCTGCACTCTAACGTGTCTTTGTTCAGCAACACTCCCTAGGACCTTACTATTAGGTGTATAAGTCCTGCTAAGATTTGCTTTCCTAAAATGCAGCACCTCGCATTTATCTGAATTAAATTCATCTGCATCTTCTCAGCCCATTGGACAATCTGGTTCAGATCCTGATGTCATCTGAGGTAACCCTCTTCGCTGTCCACTACACCTCCAATTTTGGTATCATCTGCAAACTTACTAACTTTACCTCTTATGCTCGCATCCAAATCATATATGTAAATGACAAAAAGTACAGGGCCCAGCACCGATCCTTGTGGCACTCCACTGGTCACAGGCGCCCAGTCTGAAAAACAAACCTCCAACACCACCTTCTACCTTTGAGCCAGTTCTGTATACAAATGGCTCGTTCTCCCTGTATTCCATGAGATCTAAGCTTGCTAATCATTCTTCCATTGGGAACCTTTTCGAACGCCTTACTGAAGTCGATACAGATCACATCTATTGCTCTGCTCTCATCAATCTTCTTTGTTACTTCTTCAAAAAACTCAATCAAGTTTATGAGACATGAGTTAAAGCTGTCACATTGCGTTCGTAACATTTGGAAAAAAAATAACAAATTGCTGCATGCTGACATCTGTGCTCTTCTGTCAATCTAACGCTGCGAGATGTAATCGATTACGTTTTCCAATGTGCATTGTGGCTTTAGGTTCTTGGGCGGTTGTGAACAGCTCAAAATATTGATGTATTCTTTCAGTCTGTTTCTGAACATATAACTCCCACATGATCATTAAGACAAAATATTTAAAAAGTAAACTTTTGACGGTAACTATATCACCTCACGCATATGTTATTGAGGATCTCCCGAAAATCAACTAGTAACGCGCTGGGAAGAACCCTGTCCCTAAATCTGTGAGGTACGGGACGGAAGTGTTTGATCCTGAAGTTTAAGTTTCAGAAGCACAGCATTTTAACAGGTCCAGAATGTGATTCTGCTGCTTTCCGCTTTCACACACAGATTTACTTTTTTTGGCCAGATTCATTTCCCTCCTAACTGAGTTTTATCCCAGATTCCGAAAGGTCTAACAGATGTGATTAAGTACTCACAACCACAGGAACATGTCTGCCCAGCTGGGTAGCAATCCCCATCCAAATAAAACAAAACAAACACAAAGTATTCAGGTCGCCCTAGCCTGAAAATCATTTCCAGAAATTGACATGTTGAAAGCCCTTCTACGGAAACCACTGATTACAGCCACACGTTCTTCAGCCTAATGAGCAATTGGATTCAGCCATGGATCAGCTTTTCAATTTCTTGCTCGATTTGCTCTTTTTTACTTTCAGAAACTCGTTGTTTTTTCTCCTGTTAATGATTGTCATAAGGTAGGGCAGCTGTACCTTGTTGGATATGAAATCCCTGATTGGGGCTATTAATCTGTGCCAACCAGGGAGACCTGGCTGATTCTAAAGTGTGAATGTCTGGGATATTGAGAAGCTGAATACCTAACTCAGTGAGAGGCTGCTGTCAAAGACTATAGATTTGTAAATAAGTTGTTATCAATGACAAGATGCAAGACTCTGAATGTTAATTCGCCCACCAGACGTTGCTGTTGACAATGTGGACCAGGACCTCGGGCCGTTCCCTTTTAACACTTTCAGGCTCCCACTCCATCCCACCCGCAGTCTACCCTTCCCCTGAAAATGCGCTGATGTTGTTCTTGAACATGGCCAATGTTAAGGCAGTTTCCCATCCTAGACTCTGTTATGTCAAGACTGATGCTTTTGAAAGAGTCAGTCAGCAATGTTATGCTTGTCCATTGCTGACACTTGATGTTATAACAGCATTCACTTGAATTTAAAGATAGGAAGCGACAACAAACGAGTGGTGTCTGGGAAGATCATGTCCATTTGAGAACAGCATCGATTGACCAGAATTATTGGTGGTTAGCCAGGGTTCAATGATGAGGGCCTTACATGACACAAACATTGGGTTGTATTCTTGGAATTCAGAAAGATCTGAGGGGAGTAAAGTTTTCCAGAGAACAATGGGAACCGCTGTCATTGAATAGACAGAAAGATTTCTTGTTGCCTCTTTGTTTCGGGCAAAAGACGGAACGAGAAATTTATTGAACTTTTTTCAAGGCTGAAATGAAGGGAGAGTGCCTCAAATTTCTAAGTCATGTGTTGCTAGGCTATGGCTTGTTCACTCACACTGAACCTGTCCTTCCTTTTTTCAGCGTTCCCATCTCTTTCTGTCTTTTACGGGCTCACCTACCATTGTGATATCCGCAGACATAGCTCATAATCTCATCATGTCAGTCATTGCTGTAGATTATAAATACTGTGTCTCAAGGAATGATCCAAAACTATCAGCCAGAGAACATAAAAAATGAAATGTTGTTCCCACTTTCGGTTTTCCCGAGTAAACCAGTGCTCAAACGAAGACACATGTCCCCATCACTACAGGCCTTAATGACTATAATGCCTACCGTTCAAACATTTCATGAAGTTGACATTTTTGCATCTTTATGCGTTCAATTCCCTCCCTGTCTGTCCTGTACATCCCCCTTCAATCTATTCCATCACTGCAAATGTCAGCTATGTTAGGTTTCTTCACTGCACATATGCAGGACACTGCAGTGAACAGGGAATGACTCACCCACGTCTGCTGTTGGACAGCTCCTGCCTGCCTCAGCGTCAGGTCTAAAATATCGCGAGGACACTGTCGTTTTGGTTAGGCGGATCCGTATTGATTGGAGATTATGTAACCGTTGAGGGTCAAACACAATTAGGTCGAAAATATGGCTGGCCACTGGAAGTCGAAAATCTGTGAGTGAAAAAGAAAAGGAACAAAAATCATTGCTGCCTCCATCAAGATTCTGTGCTTCAGAATCATAGTCTTAAGAATCAAACACTTCCCTCACGTTCCCCACAGATTCAGGGGCAAAGTTTTTTTCGGGAGATCTACGTTTTAATATTTAGGAGATCCTCAATAATGGATGTTTTCAGTGACACTGTTACTGTCGAAAGCTCACCTTTATTATAAATCATTTTCAATGACATGTGAGGTGTTTGTATAGAAATACCACATTGAAATGATTAATTTATGATATCTCACAGCATTGAGTTGCTGCAAGAGCACAAGGTGTCAGCATGTAGCGATTTAATCCTCTTTCTCCAAAAGAAAACTACACACATAATGCAATAGTATCATTGAGCAACGTACAGAGGAACCTCGATTAACCCGCATTCGAATAACCAAATAAAGGATTATCCATCAAGATTACAAGGTCCCGATGCTTGGCGTTCCACTATCTAATCATAACAATAGACACAACGCAATAGCAAGATTTACCTATATATTTGTATTGGGGAAGATTGATCATAATTAGGTCAAATTGTTTATTAAGATGGAGAATGAAGAAATTAAGTCGGAAACTACAGTCCTGAATGTAAATAATGAATTGATGTATAGTTGTGCAGGGATGGATTGAGAGCCTTCGTAAAGAGATTCTCAATCTGTAGACAATGGTTAATGACGACGAAACGTCTGAACGCATTGCAATAATTATTCTGGTGTCTCCAGGTCAACAATAAAAGAGGAAAGGTGACAGTCTGCATCCCGGCCTGAATCCGAATTTAATCAGAAAGCTTTCTGATTCTCAACGCTTGATTGAGGCTGTACAAGTGACACTGGTGCTGAACATTCGGATTGATTAGTGTATTCCCCCTCGAAAGCCCATTTCAGAGAGCACATCCCACAGGTAGGTAAGCGATATCCTGTCAGAGGCCTCCACCTTTTCCAGGCTGGCGAAGCACGATGCGATTTCCCCTGCCCTGCGTATAGGTGACTGTTTTCCTGAGTAGTGTAAGGCTCTCAGGATCATCATGCACGGTACAGATCATACTTTGTCATGGTAAATCACTAATTTCCAAACAGACACGATCTCGTTGGCGATAAACTCAGACAGGATTTTTTAATCTATGCTCACCAATTGAAATTCGTCATTAGTCATCCGTCTCCCCTTTACTTCGTGTGATATCTAAGCTTCTTTGAGCTAGTTTAGATTGCAGGGGCTGAGCCATATTATATAGGACATAGAACATATCACATTACAGCGCTGTACTTCAGTCGTCGATGTTGCGCTGCCCTGTCATACCAATCTGAAGCCCATCCCACCTATTCTATTCCATGTACGTTCATTTGCCTGTCCAATGACGACTTAAATGCACTTAAACTTGATGAATCTACTAGCGTTGCAGGCAAAGCATTCCATCCCCTGACTACTCTCTGAGTAAAGAAACTACCTCTGACATCTGTATTACACCTTTCTCCCCTCACTGTAAAGCTCTGTCCCCTCGTTTTTGCCATCCCCATACTTGGAAAAAGGCTCTTCCTGTACACTCTATCTAATCCTCTGATTATCTTGTATGTCTGTATTAAGCCACCTCTCAACCGTCTTCGCTCTAACGAGAACAACCTCATGGCCCTCAGCGTTTCCTCGTAGGACATGCCTTCCATAACAGGCAACATCCTCGTAAATCTCCTCTGCACCCTTTCCAAAGATTCCACATCATTCATAAAATGTGGTGACTAGAACTGTATATTGTTTTTAGATTATATTCCTTACAGTGCGGAAATAGTTTCTTCGGCCCAGTAAGTCCGCACTGACCCCCTGAAGAGCAATTCACCCAGACACATTCCCCTATATTTACCCCTGACTAATGCACCTAAATCTACTGGGAATTTAGCATGGCGAATTCACCTAACCTGCACATCTTTGGACTGTGGGAGGAAACACACGCAGACACGGGGAGAATGTGGAAACACCACACAGACAGTTCCCGAGATGTAATTGAACCCTGGTCCGTGGCTCTATGAGGCAGCAGTGCTAACCACTGAGCACTGTGCCGCCTTATAAATCTGTAATTAGCATAACTTAAACTGAGTTTCTACATCAGGAACGGTGATCCATAAGACAGTATTTGGACAGATTGATTATGGATGAGTGAGATAATAACTTCCCTCATGGAATAACATAGCCTACCTGTTAAAAGCAGATAGTTAGAAGCACCACCAGCAGGTCCTGGCCAATCAAGTCTCACAGAGTGAACCAACTCAGCCGGTAAGCCATCCCTTCTGGGAAATTTACTCTTGTCTGAGGACTAGAAGGCTTTGGTCATATTTTTCACAGATCGCAGATGGTCCAGCGTCTTCCACTGTGCAGTTCCCTATGACCTCCATGAGAGAGGACTGAAATGACTGAGCGGACTCACTGTGTGTGGACTTCATGTCATGCAGTCCGGTATAAACGGATTTGCTGATCCTCAGGACCTCAGACTATGATGACGTTACTGAGCCATCAGGCTGTTGAGCACACTGCTCTCCCAGCGTATCTCCTAGAAGAAAAAACGTTCGCACATCTCGCCCTTCCCCACAGTGCAGTCCTGGACAGTGAGATTACCTTGTAGACTTCCGAAGCAAAGAGTGAAGTTTACTGGCTCTTCACATCTTGGAGATAATATATGGCATTATACCCAACTGTATGCAACAGGAGTTGGTTCTTCACGCTTTTCTGGAGTATTCCCCGTCTCTTTTTCACCTTTAGAACATCTCTGAGTATAAAGATCCTCTTGATGTTCACCTTGAAAGACTCCCTCCACTCTGACGGAGACTCAAAGGGGGTTTCATGTTTCTCCAACTTTTGGAATACCTTTTTAGCTCCTCGAAGTTTTCTGGGATGAGTAGTTTCACGTTCAAATTCCATGTGCCCTTGCAAGTCAGTAGGATGTAATTGTCAGAGAAGAAGGTGAAAAATCACACAACTCCAGGTTATAGTCCAACAGGTTTAATTGGAAGCACACTAGCTTTCGGAGCGACGCTCCTTCATCAGGTGAGCGTCGCTCCGAAAGCTAGTGCGCTTCCAATTAAACCTGTTGGACTATAACCTGGTGTTGTGCGATTTTTAACTTTGTACATCCCAGTCCAACACCGGCATCTCCGAGTCAGAGAAGAAGACTGACTTAACTTTGGAGGATTGACTAAAACCAAATCTAGCCTTTCTCGTCTCACTTCACAGTTGAAACACTCGGGTCTTTGTCCATCTGTCTTGCCATCATCGTCATGCATTTTTTTTTCAGATGACAGTGGTGGCAGGTTATACATTGTGGAAGCTCCTGAAGCCATTCGCTTCTGATCACCAGACCAATCCAAAATTCCTTTTTCGTTTCTCTGACGTCTTCACTTTTATCTTCTGTTCCTTGAGGCAGTGACGGTAAAGGAAGATGCCATAAGTGGCGTCTGCAGCAGCAGTGTTGTGAACCTGGAACAGAAATACTGGTATCGATTGGGCCACTGGTGTGGTAGGCCCAGCAACACCATTATCTTGATTGAGTCAACTGAAACAGTGTTAATGAGACAGTGGAACTGAGATATAAAACCAGGACGGTTGCAGCATGCACAGTCAAATTGAATCAAGCCAGGCAGATATACAGATGAAACTTGATGATCCGAATACCAATTATCCAAAATTCTGATTATCCGAAGGCGATCTTCAGGTCGCCATGAAAACATTACATCAAAGACGTATTTCCAACAGTGATCGCGTCTTTTGGTTAAAGTGATTAAACAGGCACTGTGTCCAAATGACTGACTGTCCACCCTTTCTTGCCCCACACTTTCCCTTGAGTTCTACACGGGGTGTATCTTAACACTCCCCCACCCCCCCACACACTTCCCCAGAAAATATGACCAACATTGTCCTGTACAGGGCAAAGTTAGAACCTGTCAAAAAATTACAGTGAGACGTTGTGTGTGTGACTGTGGCTGTGGCTGTGTGTGTGTGTGTGTGTGTGTGTGTGTGTGTGTGTGTCTGCTTGTGTGTGCACGTGTACGCTCGCTATTTGGAGACTTAATACACAAAAGCAGCAGCAGCAGCTGTTTTGTTGTTGGTGTACAGTCCAGCTGCCCCGAAAAGGGGGCGGGGGTGCATGTGGTTTGAGGCGTGCAGGGGGCAGTGTTGGACAGGGTTGGGAGTGGGGGAGTGCAGTGATGTTGCATGGGCCAGTGGCGGGGTTTGGCGCAGCAGGTTGTTGGGAGTGGGGGCGTTGCTGGGGCCGGGGGGCAGAGTTGGAGGCAGGGGGCTGTGCCTCCCCGTGTTGGGGGCTGTGCTGCACGGTGTCGGGGCGGAGGTGGGCGCAGGGGCCAGTGTTGGACAGTCTTGGGGCGGGGGCGGTGTTTCACGGGGTCGTGGGCGGGGAGCGATGTTGGGGGTGGCGCCTCGTGCGCTGTGTGCTGCTGCTAGTCGCCTGAACAGGGATCAGACTTGAAAAACTCCGAGCCCCAGAGGAAATACATTTAGTCGATTAATTGAATAATCGATTATCTAAAAGAAATAGTGCCCACCCATCACGTTCAGATAATTGAGATGCCACTGTTCAAACCTTCACCTTGATTTTCCATTTAATTGGTTGTTGATGAGACATTGCCACAAGGTTTGGGGTAGAGCAAGATCTGAATTTCAGTAGAACTGCTTTTGACACAGGTCAATTAAAATTTGGAACTTAAGATATACAGTACTGTCTTATGAATCAACTTGCCAGAGATAGAAACTGAATTTAAGTTATGCTAATTACATTGTTACGTTATAATATTTCTAAGCCCCTGCAATCGAAAATTACCTGGATAACTATCTCAAAAGTGGTCACATATCACACAAAATGTTGTGGCTTCAAACAAATTAGGTGATAAGCTGATATCATTTGACGTCTAACCTTGTCCACACAAGCCCAAACCAGAACCTTCACGTCATAGCTTAAAGAAGCCACTCAAGTCCTAGAGATCCCACACACACTTCAGAGGATATCACAACAACAAAGCTGGAAACTTGCGAGTAGGAAGAACAGCCCCAAATCCAGTTCATCGAGCTGTAACCGAGAATTTTAAACAGGTGTGTGGGCATAAGCATTTCAGAACTGGAAGGTTACTCGGCATATGAGAGGGAAAGACTGATTTTGTGAAATTGTATATTTTTCTATCTTGCATTTCAAAGATAATGAGCTGCGTCTCACTATTAATGTCAAATGGAGGCCAACTCAGCAAGCACATCGATCAGATCATATGGAAACGAAGCTTACAGGGGATATTGTCAATATCGACAGGGAAATGGTCAACATGATGATTAATCGTTTTACCTCAGTATTTTCAAGAAGGAAAAATCAACAAGTAAAGTTTCACTCAAGTCCTTTAGGGAAGAAAACTGCCATCCTTACCTGGTATGAGCTACATATGACTCCAGACCCTCTGCAATGGGCATTAAATGCTGTTCAATACAGTGAAGCTCTCATCCCATTTAAGGCCACAGGGGTCTTGCTGCTGTTGTAGAAAACCTTTTTATCAACTCACTTGCAGTATTGTGAGCAGAGCCAGGCACCACACTTGATGAAGAATACATTGCCCTTGGAGGGAGTACCGCGTAGTTTTGCAAGAATGGGGCCTCGAATGTAAGAATTAAGTTATGAGGTAGAACTGTACTAAATCATACCTTGTTTTTCTAGAAATTAGGAGACAGATCAGATAAAGATAAACTATTTCCACTGTTTGGGGATTCCAGAACAAAGGGGCGTTGCCTGAGTCTTCGGGCCAGGGTGTTCAAGAGAAATGGTCAGAAACACTCCTAAACTGAAACGCTGGTCGGGGCTTGTTATTCCTTTACACAAATGACATGGATTTTGGATCAGTTGTTCATTTTAAATCTAAGATAGATTTTCCTTTTCCTTCAGCGTCGATATTAAGGGATAAGTCACAACTACAGGAGCATGATGCTCACTTACAGATCAGCCATTGACAGCCGGGGGGCAGAATGGCCTTTTGTTTTGTCACTATGACTATTGATCTCCTCTCAGAGCCTATCCAATGTGTTGACATCCTTCCGAAAGTACTGTGTTCAGAAGTGGGTAGTGGGCAGTCTTAATCCATTACAAGCCATTCGCCTTTGAAGAGTTCAAATCCAAGTGTCTTTCCCCGAAGTGTGGCTACAACATTTAATCGTAAAGGTTTAGCAACATTTCCCTTATCGTAGTATTCTATCCTGACTTTATATGGCTTTTTTGTACGACATCCAACCATCACAGTCACTTTACAAAACTAAAAGTACACCTTCAAGTGTCTTGATGTTCACTCCAGGATTGGGCCACTCTACTTATATTATCACTCCTAATTAGCCATTGAAAGCTTTCTCAATTCCTACATTGTCTGATATTTGCATGCCTCGTTCTCTGGTTAACCGTGTAAAATGCACCCATAAAAATCCCACGAGAGTGACTAGCTGCAAAATTTGGAAAACTGCCAGCAGACCTTATTTAGAATACAGTTCAACAGGAGAACAAATAACAAGAGATTTGAAAGTCTCACTGTTAGATTTGGTTTTTAATTCAATGGACAAAACATTGCTAAGCTTTCAATCATTGAGTGTGCTGTTGGCATAGACATACCCAGCAACACTGGAATAGGACGCAGCCACTCAACCCCTTCTCCAGCCATTTCCACAAGAACAGAAAGCCATTTAGCTCAAATGTCTCTCCAGAGCTGCTGCTAGACTGCTGAGGTTTCCCAATAATTTCTGCTTTTGTTTCTGATTTAAAGCATCCACTGTTCTTTACATTTTTATTCAGTCCCTTATCTGGACTGTGACACAGGGAGAGACCATTCACCAAGTGGAGGCAATAGCATAATGGAATTTTCACTGGACTGTTCATGAAGGCATTCAGGTAATGTTTTGGGATATTGGTTTGAAATGCCACTGGAGGAATTTGAATTCAATAGAAGTCTGGAAATAAAGCGTTTAACGATGATCACATAATCAGTTGATTTGCGTCATTTAGCGAGGACTACTGCTGCCCTTACCTGGCCAGAACTACATGTGACTTCACACTTACAGCAACGTGGGTGACATTTACTTGCCCTCAAGGCAGTTAGGGATGGGCAATAAATCCTGGTACTAGCTTGTGACTCCCTCTTCCCGTGAATGAATTAAACAAAGTCTCTATTTTAGACTGACACAGAGGAAGTGAAGAGTCAATTTAGCTTACTTTGACATGGAAAATTGGAGCAGCACCAAGCCATTCACCTCTTCTCATGTGAGTGCCAGAATGGCGGAAGGGCATTTCGTCTGTCCAACCTTCTCTACATGAAAAAGCGAAGGGAGGAAGGAAAGGGAAATGTGACGAGTGGGGAGTATGAGATGCTATGACAAGTGGATTGGGAATGATGGAGTAGTCGGTAAGGTGGAGAGAGGTGATCCTGCAAGGCAATGCAACATGGAGGCAACAAATTATTGTAATGGAACGAGTGAATGCCAAGTTTCAACGTTGAGACATAGAAAGTTGCAGGGCTGAGCCAATTATTTGTCAGGTCATCGAAAGTGTATACCAATTCTATCCCCCTCCCCCACCACCCTCCCACACAGACTGAAGCTGGAAATCATCTTGGTAACCGTAATCCGTTCCCTATTCCTCAGTGTTTAATTATCTCCATTGCCCTGAATGTAATTCATGATCTTTTGCAGTCTTTGAATCATTTACGATTGCTTTATCGTTCATACACTATCTCTCTCTCTCTCTCCCCACTCTGTATTTAAGCTGTTATCTGTCTTCTGTCATCTCGATACACTGCCCTATATCTAATCCTTTTCCCTTTGATTTGTATTTAGTCCTCCCGAATTGTTGTTTGTTTAACCTGACCTTTATTTGTATTTCTTCCTCTCTATTCCCCTATATTGAATTTACTTTGTCGCTCTCCTTATTTAATCCTCTCACTATTACTCTCCATTGAACCTGCTTGATATAATCCGCAGACATGGCAATCTTTAACACTATCTCTGTATTCAACTTCCTCCTTATCGTTTTTGAATAAGGCCTTTTACTACCACTCTCCAATCATCCACTCCATGTTGTATTTAACCCTATCCTTTGCACTGTATTTGACGTCTCCCAGCTGTTCTGTATTCAACCGAGTCGTTCTTATTCTCTATTCAGGAATTTCTCTATTCCTCCGTGTTAATTACCTTCTCTATTCCCTCAATTTAATGTTAACCATACATCCGTTTATTCAACATACTACCTAATACTCTATTATATTCTCTCAAGTTCCACAAAAGTGGCAATCCATCATCAAATCACTCTGCATTTACACTTACATAATACTTGATACTGACCCAGCTAGCACAAAGCTGATTCCTCGAGTGAGCAGAACCCCTGACACTCTTGTTTATATTTTTCAGCCGGGACTCCTTGATTGTACCAGGTTACCAACTCCAATCAGATAACTCTTATCAAATGTGATTAATCTGGATGACCTCATTACAATACTTGCAGCTTCCCCTGCATTAACTGTCTCCCTATAAACTTGGCATCAACTACCTTTCTCTGATTCTCTATACAATTTTCTCCCTATCAGTTTCAACTAAATCCTCCCTTTTCTGTCTTAAATTATCTCATGTTCCTCTGTATTCAGCTCTCTCCCTATTACTCTCGACTTAACCCTCTCCACTTGTGTATTTAATGCTCTGCCCATTATTCTCCATTGAATTCTCTCCCTATTGCAAACTTTAACCATCTCCCTGTCTATATTTAATAATTTTTCTTCCCCTCGTGCTCGACATTTACTATCTGACTCTTCCAGAATGTGTGTTCCGCCACACAATAACCAGAGACTGGGGATCTCGGCTAAATCATTCCCAACAACCGCTAACACGTGACTTTCGCTGCTCTGTGCTGCCACTCATCTGGCCAGTGCTGAGACTGCACATCTATCACAAAGTACTGGAGAAGCTCAGCAGCTGCTGCACATGCTCATAGACACCTTTGCTAATGTTCTGGAGACAGGCATAACTTCAATATGAACTAATACAGTGTTGATATATAAGTAGGAAAATCCTCCAATATACAAGAAACCTGCTGACTCATAGGGCCAAAGGACAGGCCTGCGTGGAATGCCCGTTGCAGGGTCGGAATGGACTCGATGGACCAATTGGGCTTTTTCTTCACTGCAAGGATTTTATGATTTTATTCAAATGCATTTTCTAATGTTTCCTATTTGTATTATCCAATCATCCCCAGTCCTGAACGTACTTTGTCACGTGGGAGTTAACTTACCGTTGTCACCTGTTCGTTCAATTTTTAAATGAATAAATTGAACCATGTTATAATGGAACAGTCCCCCACGTAATACCAATCAGGTATAAATGAAAACTTTGTGATGATATCACATCGGCATTTCATGCGGAGAGATTGCCTGCACGTCGAGATTCATGCAGAAAGTATATTATTTATTATATCAGATGGAGAAAATGTTTCGCACAACTCTTGTGACAATTCCTGGTGACTGCCTTGAAGATTTGAAATTGTGTGAATCTGTCTGAGGGTTATCTATGGTTTCCCTCTGAAATTGACAATAATTCTTGGGCAGGTTGAGGCCACCGTCACGCAGCCGATCAGTGATTTAGTCTCAGGCTACAGAGATCTTGTGGAATACCTATCATTGCAGATTCCAAAAGAAATGCCTGGGATGTTAAATTTCCGATTGCATAATTATTCACCTCTTCTGGCAACCTTTCAGTAATCTCCATTTCAATTGGAGATTCCAGAAAGTTTTGATGGAATTAATGAATTGACGCGTGTTTATGCCATGAATCGATCAAACTCATGTGGAAGTCGAGCCCTAAGTTTTATATTTTCCATATATCTCGTGCACTACTATATTGCATTGTAGAGCTCTCGCAAAGGAAACTGAATATTCTCATTAACGCAGCTAAACAAAATTGCATTCATTCATTCATACCTATAACTCGAATCATCACTCTTTGTTTTCTGTATTTCAACTCTTTCCATTCATTCATAACTCTCCTTTTCGCACTTGGTTTAGTGCATTAGTTTAGTTCGTTCATTCAGACCGTACTACGTCTATCAGTCCTTATTGCACTTTGTTCACTATGCATACAAAAGTTAATACTATTAAAATGATAATCATCTTAATTGTTCCATTATATCTGAACAAAAGTGAGATATATTATCCATACGCCGGTATATCTTTAATGCTTTGACAAATAGGTTATTGAGGTCATAACGTATGATAGTAAATGGGAGGGAAATAGGAGAAATTGTCAGGAAAGTTCAAGACACTTACACATTCAGTATTTAATAAATGTTTCATTTTAAGCGTGCCATTATATCAGATCATGATGATGTTGAACAGTGTGTTTTTTGCAGGATTTCAACCAATCTTTGACATGTTAATTTTTCATATTGGTCTCTTGCTTTTATCCAGTAATTACCTTGACCATAACACATTGCATTTTTTTCTTTACACGGGTCTAATTGTGCGACCAAATCGACTTTTGCGAAAAATGCAGTGTTTGTAATGGCGGCATGAATTTCAGCCTTTCAAAACTTGTGCCCGTGCATTGTTTCATTCGCTAAATTGATCATTAGAATATAGCCTTAAAATTTAGACCTATACACGAGTATATACGGTAGTCACTTTTGAAAAATATAAACTATGGTGTTTTTATGCAGGAAGAGCAAATTCATGTTGGGAGAGTTTGTTGCGAGTTTTTCAGTGAATAAGTTTCAAGTTTCACTATGCTGCTGATTGTAACTTGTAGATATTTCTGAAAGTATAGCAAGTTGTTTTAAAACTGCTGTTTGAGTCTGGCTATAGGCTGGATGGTTTTGTGCAAAAATGAACTTTCGTTCATTGGTAATTGTTTGAAACCCAGCATGGTATGAACAGAGCGTCTAAAGATTTGTTTCAAAGTTATGAAAACTGAGGGTGAGGAAAAATCCCTTAACTGATAAACTTGTATAGATCTGTACTGATGAGAAGGGAATGAGATTGTTAGACAAGTATATTAACTTGGTGTAAAAAATTGCTTTGATGCCAGACAAAAGTGTTTGGATAAATATAAAGCTCTAAAGGGAATAGATAAAGCTGAGTACATTGACACGAAGCTGTGTGGTAGCTCCTGGAAGAAGTTCACTGCAGTTACAGTTTAAAAGTGGCAGTCACAAGTCTTCATCCAAATGTTACATTTTTTGAATATTATTCCAGGGGTGGTACTGGGAGTGTGTAATACGTACAAGTCGTTTTCTTTCATTTCCTTCATGTGTTGTTTTGACATTGATGAGATTATGCATTTACTGTGTATTCATTGCCTTTGAATCTGTGTTATAAGTACACAAGTTGAGTTAAATAATTTTATCATCATTTCATTATTCATAAACTTCTGTAATGAAGTGTAAGGAATATTTGAGGCATTGTTCTTTCCGGACACAAGTTGAGTTAAATAATTTTATCATCATTTCATTATTCATAAACTTCTGTAATGAAGTGTAAGGAATATTTGAGGCATTGTTCTTTCCGGCTCAGCAAGAGATCAATTTGTTAAATCAAAAGAATATTGTTTATGATCCAGCAAGATAGATTTACTTCTGGGTATTGGCTTATTCTGGAATTAATCACCTAGTATCTGAACAGACGTGAGGCTGTGAAACAAATAGTAGAACACGTAAGGAACTGATAAACTAACCCCACTCTTCATTCAGGCGATGCCCCAACTATAGCCCTCTACATCCAATATATGCTGCAGACCCTGATCAGACATCCACACTGAGACATAATTCCATATTACCTTTCATAACGTTACTGCTCTTCCACTCTGCACCAGAACCAACGCAACACAAATTCCCTCGCCCCCTGCCAGTCTTGTAATAGTGGAACATCATGAGACACTGAGTGGCTCACAGGTTTTGTGCACAGTAATGTTCATCACCCCATAGTGGGGATAGAATTGCTCTGAGAAGAGAATAAAAGGGATTTACAAGAATGTTGGCAGTGTCTGGGAATTACTTCATTACTGCGAAAAGATGGATAGGATCATTTTCTCTAGGAAAGAGCAGAATGAGAGGTATTGTTATTGAGGTATCCAAAATATTCAGAGTCTTGGATGAAGACCTCATCCAGAATCCAGGACACATTTACCAGGAGATGCAGAGCGAGAAAAAATACATGGAAGTATTATCAGGGACATGAGGGCTAACCCTTTCATT